>NC_053022.1:245655078-245891425 GCF_003073215.2 Triticum urartu | reverse complement strand
GGAGTTGATACATCCATTTTATATCATGCTTTTATATTGATATTTATTGCATTATGGGCTCTTATTACACATTATATCACAATACTTATGCCTATTCTCTCTTATTTTATAAGGTTTACATTAAGAGGGAGAATGCTGGCAGCAGGAATTCTAGACTGGAAAAGGAGAAAATATTAGAGACCTATTCCGCACAACTCCAAAAGTCCTGAAACATCACAGAGCATGTTTCTGGAATATATAAAAAATATTGGGTAAATAAAATACCAGAGGGGGGCCACCAGCCAGCCACAAGGGTGGAGGGCGCACCCTACCCCCTGGGCGCGCCACCCGAATTTGTGGACCCCCTGGCAGGCCTCCGGTGCCCATCTTCTGCTATATGGTGTGTTTTGACCAGGAAAAAATCAGAAGGAAGCTTTCGGGACGAAGCGTCGCTGTCTCAAGGCGGAACCAGGGTAGAACCAATCTAGGGCTCCTGTGGAGCTGTTATACCGGGGAAACATCCCTCCTAGAGGGGGAAATCGAAGCCATCGTCATCACCAATGATCCTCTCATCGAGAGGGGGTCAATCTCCATCAACATCTTCACCATCACTATCTCCTATCAAACCATAGTTCATCTCTTGTATTCGATCTTGGTCCCAAAACCTCAGATTGGTACATGTGGGTTGCTAGTAGTGTTGATTACTCCTTCTAGTTGATGCTAGTTGGTTTAACTGGTGGAAGATTATATTTTCAGATCCTTAATGATAATTAACACCCCTCTGATCTTGATCATAAATATGTTTTGTGAGTAGTTACGTTTGTTTCCCGAGGACATGGGATAAGTCTTGTTATAAGTAATCATGTGAATTTGGTATTCGTTAGATATTTTGATGAGATGTATGTTGTCTTTCCTCTAGTGTTGTTATGTGAACGTAGACTACATGAAACTTCACCATTATTTGGGCCTAGGGGAAGGCATTGGGAAGTAATAAGTAGATGACGGGTTGCTAGAGTGACAGAAGCTTAAACCCTAGCTTATGCGTTGCTTCGTAAGGGGCTGATTTGGATCCATAAGTTTCATGCTATGGTTAGGTTTACGTTAATTCTTATTTCCTAGTTGCGGCTGATTGCGAGAGGGGTTAATCATAAGTGGGAGGCTTGTCCAAGGAAGGGCATCACCCAAGCACTGGTCCACCCACATATCAAATTATCAAAGTAACGAACGCAAATCATATGAGCATGATGAAAACTAACTTGACAACAATTCCCATGTGTCCGCGGGAGCGCTTTGCTTTATATAAGAGTTCGTCCAGGCTTGTCCTTTGCTACAAAAAGGATTGGGCCACCTTGCTGCACCTTAGTTACTTTATTTACTTGTTACCCGTTATGATTTATCTTATCACAAAGCTATCTGTTATCGATAATTTCAGTGCTCGCAGAGAATACCTTGCGGAAAACCACTTGTCATTTACTTTTGCTCCTTGTTGGGTTCGACACTCTTACTTATTGAAAGGAGTACAATAGATCCCCTATACTTGTGTGTCATCAACGCACTACACACCCACGACTCTGTGGCCACATCCCACGAAGACAAAGTCGCGGGTGATCCACGAACACTTCAGCTCCATGCTCGGGAAGACCACCAAAAGAGACCACACCATTGACTAGGACTCAATCAACCTGCCCACGCTGCACGTGGCTGGCCTCGACAACCCATTCACTGAGGAGGAGGTATGGAATGCGATCAACAAGTCTCCACAGGAGAAATCGCTAGGGCCGAACGGCTTCAACGACGCCTTCTTTTGTGCCTGCTTGCCTGTCATCAAAGCCGATGTTATGGAGGCATTCCACCAATTCTACCACTTAGCAGGGGGTGACATGGCAATGATCAACAACTCAATGGTTGTTCTGCTGCCCAACAAGGACGGGGCAGCGAGGATCACAGACTACAGACCAATCAGCCTAATACACTCGATTGCAAAGCTCATCTCCAAGGTCCTCTCCATCATATTAGCGGTCGTCATCCTCTCCATCATCTCCCCGGCACACGCAGCCTTCCTGAAAATGAAGTGCATCCACGATAGCTTCCTCTTCGTGCAGAACACCATGCGCACTCTCCATCGCCGTAGAACACCAGGTCTATTGATGAAACTAGATATTGCGAAAGCTTTGGCCACGGTATCATGGGAGTACCTACTCGAGCTCCTCCGGAAGCTAGGGTTTAGCATGCGGTGGAACGACTAGGTGGCCCGACTTCTTGCCATGGCCTCCTCGACAGTCTCACCGAACGGCGCAGCAGGTGCACGAATTGTCCATCACCATGGGCTGCAACAGGGCGACCCACTATCTCCATTCCTCTTCATTCTAGCCATAGACCCTCAACAACACCTGATCACGGTGGTGGTCGAGCAACAACTCCTTCAGCGCCTCCCGGGGCACGACCTAAAGCTCACGGTCAGCCTCTATGCCAATGACGCTGTGATATTTATCAACCCAGAATGCCAGGAGGTGACTCCCTTCTACGTATCCTCAATGAATTCGTGCATGCAACTAGGCTCTGCATCAACCCAGCCAAGTCCACGTTCTCGCTAATCCGGTGTTAGGACAAGAACATCCCCGACATGTTGCAGGGGTTTGGCGGCTCGATTGCTCCTTTCCCGATAAAATACCCAGGGTTGCTGGTCTCCACAGGCCGCCTATGCCTCGTGCACCTCTAGTTCATCATTGACAGGATTAAGGCACGTATAGCCAGCTGGAAGGGCAAGTTGTTGTCGCTCGCGGGACGTCAGGTACTCATCATGTGCATGCTTAGCGCAATGCCTACGTTCGCGCTCACTGTCCTGCAGGTCCCGAAGAAGCTGCTTAGAGAGGTAGACAAATGCAGGTGGCAATTCTTGTGGCGGCAAGACAAAGAGATCCCGGGAGCCAACTGCAAAGTTAACTGGCCGGCAGTGTGCTCACTGACGGAGCGCGGGGCCCTGGGCATCCACGAGCTGCAGCGCTTTGGCAGGGCCCTCCGCCTGCGCTGGCAATGGATCGCCTAGCACCACCCAGAGCGGCCATGGATGGGCATGGAGCTGCCCTGCGATGCGGACGACAGGGCTCGGTTCACTGCTCGAGCCCTCGACCAACGTGGCCATCGGCGACGGGCATTGGCCTAGTTCTGGCACTCCGCCTGGATTGGCTAAGGAAGGCTAGCACAACAATTCCCATTTCTCTTCAGGCACTTAAAGAGGAAGAATAGATCAGTTTGGGACACACTTAGAGAAGACACATGGATTAAGGACATCACCCACGGCAACCCCCAACAGCTGCTTCAGGAGTTCATGGCCATGCACCGAGCATTGAGGGGGTGGACGAGACCCTACTAAAAGGCACGCCGGACACACTGATCTGGACCAGAGAGTGCTCAGGGTGGTACTCGGCCAAATCAGCCTATCTGGCGCAATTCCAGGGGCGGACGGCAACATGCTTCGACCAATTCATCTGGAAAGTGTGGCCTGAAGGAAATATGCCTTAGAAGCAATAATAAAGTTGTTATTTTGTATTTCCTTATTCATGATAAATATTTATTATTCATGTTAGAATTGTATTGATCGAAAACGTTAATACATGTGTGAATACATAAACAAACAACATGTCCCTAGTGAGCCTCTACTAGACTAGCTTGTTGATCAAAGATGGTTAGGTTTTCCTAACCATGGACATGAGTTGTCATTTGATAATGGGATCACATCATTAGGAGAATGATTTGATGGACAAGACCTATCTGTTAGCTTAGCATAATGATCGTTTAGTTTTATTGCTATTGCTTTCTTCATGTCAAATACATATTCCTTCGACTATGAGATTATGCAACTCCCGGGTACCAGAGGAATGCCTTGTGTGCTATCAAACATCACAACATAACTGGGTGATTATAAAGATGTTCTATAGGTATCTCCGAAGGTGTTTGTTGAGTTGGCATAGTTCGAGATTAGGATTTTTCACTCTGAGTATCGGAGAGGTATCTCTGGGCCCTCTCGGTAATACACATCATAAGCTTGCAAGCAAACGACTAAGGAGTTAGTCATGAGGTGATGTATTATGGAACGAGTAAAGAGACTTGCCGGTAACGAGATTGAACTACGTATGAAGATACCGATGATCGAATCTCGGGCAAGTAACATACCAATGAACAAAGGGAATTACGTATGTTGTCATAATGGTTCGACCGATAAAGATCTTTGTAGAATATGTAGGAGCCAATATGGGCACCCAGGTTCTGCTCTTGGTTATTGACCAGAGAGGTGTCTCGGTCATGTCTACATTGTTGTCAGATTCAGGGCTCTGCAGACCCACGAAAGGTTCGAACTCAGGGGCATGTGCGAAGAACTCAATCTCCTCGGCCTACCAACTCGTTGCTCTCATAGCCTAGCTCGATGAACAGGAAAGGAAAGAGACACACCAGTTTACCTAGATTCGGGCCACCTTGCGGTATAAAACCCTACTCTGCTTTGTGGTGGATTAGCCTCGAGGTGGGCAGAGGATGAACTAGTAGACAGGAAGAACTACCTCAAGAGGTATGTTCTTGGGTGTGGTGTGAGTGTCGTGGTACTAAGTCTGACAGTAAGAGTAGGGGGTATGTATGAGGAGGAAATATCCTAACTACGGTGAGGTTGTACACAAGAGTTTACGAGTTCAGGCCCCTCTCGGAGGAGGTAAAATCCCTACGTCTCGGTGCCCTGAGGTTGTCGACTGAAATATGGGTGTTTGTGTGTTACAGGGGGTGCGAACCCTTGTGCGGTGGAGGGGGGTGGCTTATATAGAGTGCGCCAGGACCCCAGCCAGCCCATGTTACAAGGGGTTCAATGTACATTAAGATAGGGTGTTACTAATAACGCTAGCAATAAAGGACTATAAATGATCTTTAAGCCTACAAAGTGATTGCCTGACCGTTGCCGTCCCGAGTGACGTTAGCCCTTCTTTACCCCGAGTGATTTCTTGTATCGTCGAGTGACTTATTCTCTTGGTCGAATGGAATTGGGATATCCGAGTGAGGTTGAAGGTCGATTGGATGGCACTCTTTGATAACTCTGTTGGTTTCTCTTCTTGTGCTTTGAATGCCTTTGACTCTAGGGTAGTGTCCTTGGGTAGGGTGTCTAGATCAGGCCTATGACCCTACCATAGGTACATGTCATTGTCATTAGCCCCCGAATGGATTAAGGTCTGAGTGAAGAAGGAGCTGAAGCTGAGTTTGACCCGATCCCTCACTTCTGAGGGTATTACATCTGGATTTGCAAATCATGCTAAAGCTTCGGTCTTGTTTCAGTCGCCTTGATCGATTCAGAAGCCGTCGAGTGAACTTATCCGTCAAACTTCAAGTGTTGATATGGTGCGCAACTTCCGGCGTGATTGATTGCTCAGCAGTTCCCGGATCTCACGGGATTCAAAATTTTGGGGAAGCGCGCGGGACGGGGCATGCTACAGTAAACGGAGTGGATAGAAAGAAGCATCTCGATTCTCGTGCCACCTTTTTTGCCACATATCCGGCGGGCGACTGTTGTGGAATTTGACAAGATCTCTTAGGCCCACGAGTCAGTCACTCGAAAACATCCTAATATAAGGCGTCAAAGCCGATGTGTTGCACAGTGCGCTCTATTCTCCTCCTTCTTCATCCGCCTCTCCACCTCGTCCTCCCCCATTCTCGACGCCGCTGCTCTGCCCGTGCGCAGTTCGTCGCGATGGGAAAGGACAAGACAGCGGACCTGGAGCGCGCGAAGAAGGCGATGGCGGCTCCAAAAGGAAAGGAGACGAGTCGGGGGTCATCATCGAGGTCCGGTATGCCACCTGGTTGGATCCAGGGGGACTGGGTCCGCTCTGCAATCCGGAATGAGGATTTGGAGGACATGGCCAGCGGGGGCCTAATCGCTCGTGGATCTTGGAGGGTGCCAGGGACCGAGACTGAGCTTCAACCATAGGAGGGTGAGTGTGTTCTCCTTGCCACTCACGTCGACCGTGGTTTCAGTCTACCTTCGCATCCTTTCTTCCGAGGGTTCTTGAACTTTTTTGGTGCCCAACTTCATCGTTTCTCCCCCAACACAATCACATACCTTGCTGCCTACATCTCTCTATGCGAAAACTTCTTGGGTTGTCGACCGCACTGGGTCTGTTCAAGCACATCTTTACCTTCCGCTCTCAGACTGTGAAGAAGGCCAATCCGAGTGATGAGAGGACGCACGTAGTCCAAATGTGTGGGGGGTTAGGGATTCATACTAGGGGTAGGAGTACTTTCCCAGCCATGACCCTTCCCGACTCAGTTAGAGGGTGGCAGTCGACCTGGTTCTACTGCCGAGACGTTTCGACTCCCGATCAATCGACCGGCCTTCCCCCCTTCACCATGGACTGAGTCAGTCAACCCTCTTAGCTTACCGTGACTCTAGTAGAGAAGGAAGAGGTGTCGATGTTAGTCGACCGAGTAGTCCAACTGGTGCGTGACTGGCATGGATTTGTTGGAGGTGTTTCTCAGCAGACGCACCCAGCCTCTTCAAGCCCGTGATCGTCAAATGTGTAAGTACTCATGCGCTAAAGACACCGCTCGGGTCGACCCAGAGGAAGTTTCCGAGGAGACGGTGGAGCAGTGGCCGCGAAGTATCACTGGCAACAAAGACAACCCCAGGGGGTCCAGGAGAGTCGTCCCCTTCAGCGCCGAAAATGAGCCGGAAAAGGTCTGACCTTTGCTTCCAAGTGTATCCTTGTTCTGATTTGTGACAATATTTGAGACTGATGGATGCATGTTTGACTCTTTGCCTTCCAGACTTATACTGAGTTGTACTCGATGCCGAACGGGGAGCAAACCCAGGAGGGAATGGAAAGCACGGACGAAAGCCGTGAGTGGCAGTCCCCTGATGACCATGAAGACGACAGCGATGACTCGGGCGGCAACGAGGAGGTCAAGTCACCACCTCATTCGGAGCATCAATCCAAGCAATCTCAGGATCCTGCGGGGAGCGTGGCAATGCAGTGCCTCTCAAATCCCAAGAGCACAAGTGCACTCGGACTTTGTCTCCGGTGCCGACTGAGAAGGCCGCCAAGCAGCTTAGGACTGCTCCTTCAAAACCTCGGAAGGCTTTACACAAGATCAAAGTGGATGTTCCCATCACCTCTGCATAAGTATTTTACCTTCTTTTTCCCTTTCTCGCGTTGTTTGGGAGCTTTTGCATGTTTGTCGACTCATTCTAGTGCGTAAATGAGTGAGTTCTAACGCTTTCATCGCTGCTACTTCCGTGACTTCCATGGACATCGACAAGCACCAAGACGATGAGGAGACTGAGGACGCGACCACTTCCAAAGCAGGTACAAGCCCACCACTTTTCTCTTATTTTGTCAACTAGTACTGCCAATCGACTAAGCTCTAACTGTAGAGTCCTTTGCAACACCATCGGATGTCATTGATCTTCCGGGCGATGATGAAGACGTGCCTCAGTAGATCACGGGAAGAAAGAGCAGGACCTTGAGCAGGAGGGTGCCCACGAGCAAGGTGTCTCAGTCGACACTGGTGCCAGAACCATGACTCAGCAATCAGGAGACCCAGCTCTAGCTTCTGTTTCTTTCGCTGATCCCTTGTCGAGTGATCGTCCTTCGGTGTCGACTTCCCAAGACTTTGCTCTGACCGTGCAACTTCATACATCAGATCCCTTGGCTGCTCCAACTGTTCCGCAAGCTCTACTCTTCGTCACCCCTCATGTCCCGGAGGACCAGGTGAATGCTACCAAGGAAGCTATACGCCAGGCAGGCCTTATGATGGAGTAGATGAAGGTGGCGCGCGAGGCCAGTCAAGCTGCTTATGATGCCACCTCAGCTCTCCGATCCAATGTCCAGGTTGGTTGCCTTGTGACTGATCTTTATCTTGACGCCAGTTCTATTAGGATATGCTACCCGGAAACTGTTGTGTTTTGGAACCTTTAATGTGCATCTATCATGAAACTGCATCTTGCATATGTACACCCACTGGGTGTTTCAACTTTTGCTGAGTTGTTTTTCAACTTGGGTCGACTAGGGTGCGTCGAGTGTACCTTTGAACCAGTGGGGGCACGCAGAATGCACCCACTAGGTGTAGTCCCCGAGGCCGTCGTCGAATGGTTGGTTCAGCGGGGGTCTTGTCAAAAAATGTCTCTTTACTGTTTTTCCACTCGGTCTAGACAGGTCGTGCCAAGTGGAATCCGGACTAGTGGGGGCACACAGAGTGCACCCACTGGGTGTAGTCCCCAAGACTGCAGTTGACTACAAGCAGTCAGTGGTGGTCTGAGAATAAGTATTGCCTCTCTTTTTTTTGACTGGACGGACCATGCTGATTGAAAAGTCGAACCAGTGCGGGCATGCTAAGTGCACCCACTGGGTGTAGTCCCCGAGACTACTATTGAATGTTTGATTCGGCAGTAGTCTTAGAACTCTTTTTGCTGTAATGATGTGAACTTGTATCTTATCGCTCAGAAGCGATCGATCTTTGTCGTTCCACTGTCGACTGCAGAAATCTTGTGCATTCGGGGCTTAGTTCGCTGAACTAGAGCAGAAGCAAATTCAGCTCAGCCTTGATCTGGAACTGGCTAAGCAAAATCTTCGGAAGGCCAAGGATGAAGCAGCTGCTATGGGAGGTAACCACTTGTCGACTGTTTTCTTTGCCAGCTTTTACTTTTCGCCTTTTGAACCGAGTGGCTCCACTCGAACAGATGTGCATAGTGAAAACAGACAACTCCAAGCTCGTCTGAAGAGTGTTATTTCTTTAGACAAAATTAAGAAGGCTCTGGAGCAGAAAGGACCTTGACCTTGCCGGGCTTAGAAGATGGCACGGGAGAAAACTGAACTTGCTGACAAGAAGTTGGCTTCAGTCAGCATGTTAGAAGAAGAAAACACCAAGCTGAAGACTGTCGTCGCCGAAGCCAACAAAGAAGTCATGCAGCTGAAGAAGGACAAGGTGGTTCTGAATGACAAAGTTAGAAATCTCGCTCGGAAGAGAGGCGAACTGGAGATTTATCTGGGAGAACTTGCCAAGAAGCTATTTCTTATGCTTGAAGGTACTTTCCCTTGTCCGACTGATTTGCCGCTGTCGACTCTTCATGTAGCTGTCGACTCATCAATTTTCTGTGTGTGCAGAATTCTATCAAAACTTTGAGGAAGAGACCGGGCAGATTGAGACAGAGCTGGACTCCATAAACTCCCCCATCAAGGATGAAGCTGCAATGAACGTGTTGCGACTGGAATCTCGCCTCGCCAGTGTCACCAATTATCTGGCCTGACTAAAGGTGGCGGTATCACGGATCGACGCAGAGCTCTGGCCGAGGGAGACATTCCAGAATGACCTCGAGTCTCTAATGACTCGACTCAACGAGATCCCCGGTCGAGTGCATGCGTGGAAGAAGTCATCTGCTCGGTGCGGTGCTGACGTAGCTCTGTCTCTGGCCCGTGTCCATTGCAAGGAGGTCAAAGAATAAAAGCTCGTGGCCCTCAAGGTTGCCAATACCAAGAGACACAACGTCCAGTCCTTCATGGAAACCTTCCTCGACGCTGTGACTCGTATTGCTGATGGAATCGATCTGGACGAGTTTGTCGAGCCAGCTAGCCCTCCTCCTGCCAAGTGAACAAACTTTAAGCCTCACTTTTATTTGCCTCGGGATGCCGAGTGATTTTGTAATCATTAAACTCCTTCGGGCTTGATGCCCGAGTACTGCCGTTCGAGGTTCCGAACCTTGCTGGATTTAACCGAATTTGATTTTCTCTTGAATATGGTTTCTTTGCTTCTACCATTTGCCGAATTGACTCCGAGGCCATTGTACTTGCAGCTCTGACGAGAAGGTTATGGACACGAGCACCAAGTGGTACGCATGACCTGCACCTCGTCGCCCTGACGTATCAGGATGGAGCGAACATTGTATTTGTGATGAAGCTCCGATGTGAGGTTCGTGCACGTGAGCTCTAGGTGCCGCACACGACCTGCACCTCATCGTCCTTGCGGATCAAGATGGAGCGTACATTCTTCTTGTGACACAGCTCCGTCAAGGGGGTCATGAGCAAGAGCACTACGTGCTGCACACGACCTGCACCTCGTCGTCCTTGCAGATCGGGATGGAGCGGACTCCACTCGGAGCAGTTTTTAACTTAGGAGAATCCGGTTCGCAACTAAGCCTCCGAGTGAGAGGATTGCTCTTCACTCAGAGGATTTTTTAACTTAGGCGATTACAGGGTCGCGGCTAATCCCCCGAGTGAGAGGATCACTCTTCACTCGGAGTAGTTGTTAACTTAGGCGATTACGGGGTCGCAGCTAAGCTCCTGAGTGAGAGGATTGCTTTTCACTCGGAGGATTATTTAACTTAGGCGATTACGGGGTCGCAGCTAAGTCCCCGAGTGAGAGGATTGCTCTTCACTTGGAGGATTTTTTTAACTTAGGCGATTTCGGGGTCGCAGCTAAGTCCCCGAGTGAGAGGATCGCTCTTCACTCGGAGTAGTTTTTAACTTAGGCAATTATGGGGTCGCAGCTAAGCCTCCGAGTGAGAGGATCGCTCTTCACTCGGAGGATTTTTCAACTTAGGCGAGTACGTGGTCGCAGCTAAGCCCCCGAGCGAGATGACTGCTCTTTACTCGGAGGATTTTTTTAACTTAGGCGAGTACATGGTCGTAGCTAAGCCCCCGAGTGAGAGGATTGCTCTTCACTCGGAGGATTTTTCAACTTAGGCGATTACGGGGTCGTAGCTAAGCCCTCGAGTGAGAGGATTGCTCTTCACTAAGAGGATTTTTCAACTTAGGTGATTACGGGGTCGCAGCTAAGCCCCTGAGTGAGAGGATTGCTCTTCACTCGGAGGATTTTTTAACTTAGGCGAGTACGGGGTCGTAGCTAAGTTCCTGAGTGAGAGGATTGCTCTTCACTCGGAGGATTTTTTAACTTAGGCGAGTACGGAGTCACAGCTAAGTCCCCGAGTGGGAGGATCCCTCTTCACTCAGAGTAGTTTTTTAACTTAGGCGAATCGGGTTCGTAGCTAAGCCCCCGAGTGGGAGGATTGCTCTCCACTCGGAGCGGTTTTTTAACTTAGGCGAATCGGGTTTGCAGCTAAGCCCCCAAGTGGCAGGATTGTTGTACACTCGGAGTGTTTTTTTAACTTAGGCGAATCAGGTTCGCAGCTAAGCCACCCACTGGGGGATTTGAACACATATGTTTGGAACAATCATTTAAGATACTGCAAAAATCTTGTCGTTGATAAGCAAACCGAATGATTCTTATTACAACACGTCGACTCGAGTGTATAGGTATAAAAACAACGGAGTAGATCCGCATTCCACGAGCGTGGCTCGTCTTTCTTCGTGGCTACATTGTAGAGGTGATATGCCCCATTGTGGAGCAAGCTTGTGAGGTCGTTTCTCGGAGTACAAGATCTCCTTCTTGGAACACTCGACCTATGACATTGTGGGCATGGAATCGACGCAAGTCTTGCTGATAGATGGTCGACCTGATCAAAGCCATCTCGCGTTCTTCCTCCAAAAGATCAACTGCGTCTTGGCGTGCTTGTTCAGCTTCAGCTTCTGAGAAAAGTTCTACTCGGGGAGCGTTGTGCAATAAGTCACTCGGAAGCACAGCTTTGGCGCCATACACCATGAACAAAGGGGTTTGGTCAGTCGACCAGTTTGGAGTTGTTCTCAGTCCCCATAAGACAGACGGCAATTCAGTTACCCAAGCTCCAGCGGCATGCTTGAGGTCGCGCATCAATCTGGGTTTCAGCCCTTGAAGTATAAAGACATTGGCCCTTTCTGCCTATCCATTCGACTATGGATGAGCAACAGATGCGTAGTCCACCCGAGTGCCTTGGGAAGCGCAGAATGCTCTGAACTCATTAGAATCAAAGTTGGAGCCATTATTTGTGATATACCGTGAGGTACTCCATATCTGAAAATTAGTTCTCTGATGAAACTGATGGCAGTGCTTGAATCAAGATACTTGATAGGCTTGGCTTCGATCCATTTAGTGAACTTGTCGACCACTACAAGCAAATGAGTGAAACCACTTCTGCCGGTCTTAAAGGGTCCGACCATATCCAACCCCCAAACGGCCAGAAAGATAAGTGAGTCCATCAACTCCAACGGCATCACTGAGTACAGAACCACGACCTAAAAACTCCTTAATCGTCGTCTGAAAAGTCTGCAATATTAACGTTGCAGCCCGAAATGGGTCAGCACATGGAATATGCTGGCAATGTAACACATAGAGAGTAATGGAATGAAACAGCTATACTATATGCATATTTGGCTGGTGGAAAGCTCTATGGTTACAGTTTTGCGTAAAGCCAATTTTTCCCTACTACAAAGGAATAAATTTTATTTACTATCATGGTAGTTGTTAAACATTGAGAATGGTTGACAGCATCCTCAATCCCAATTAAGCATCATCATTAACAAAACCCAACAAAATTTAATTTAGAGTAACATGTTGAGATTCACATGATAATCCAGGTACTAGATACTCAAGATGTCCATAACCAGGGACACGGCTAACCATGATTAGTTTAATACAATCTGCAGAGGTTTGCGCACTTTTCCCCACAAGACTCGATCGCCTCCGTTTGGTTTCTCGCACTACATGGTGTTTGAGAAGACGGATGATCGAGACATAGTCTTTCAGAAGCACTAGCACCTTACGATGGATAGACCATTACACCTACTTTCCCGTACATTTGCTAGTCTACCCTGTAAGAGTTCGCACGACTTAATCAACTATGCCAGAGCCCATAATGGCTTGTGGCTGCACACGGAAGTTTCTAGTATGAAAAATCTCATGATCCCTTTGAGCCTGGGTGGCGGTCCAAAAGAAACAGGCAATCCTAGAATACCCAGGTACCTCAATCCACCCAGATGTGTATTTAAGTTGCCACCCTAGATAAACCATTAATTAACAAACTCACATATGTCATCGATATCAGTCACCCAATCCACGTCTACTAGCATAGCATGGCATAATGGCAAACGTAGAAGTAACTCCCAAAGGTTTGATAATAAAACAGGTGATAGGTACTATCTCAACTACTTCCCATCCCACAATTTAATTAGATCCTAATCATGCAATGTTTGAGGAATTGATCTAATGCAATAAAACTGGGCAGTAGAAAAGGTATGATCAAAGTGTTACTTGCCTTGCTGATGATCCGCGAAACCTAGAGATTCGAAGTAACAGGCAGCGCACTCCGGGTATTCTATCGCAGACAAACAAACAAGCATACAATAAGGACTCATCTAATGCACAGGTAAAACTCAAATAAGAGATCTAACCAAAAGGTTCAACTTAAGAACTCCGGTTGGCAAAAGGAATCAAATCAAACGAAGCAACGAAAGTCAAACGGCGAAAGAAAACAACTTCGTTCTACTAATCTGGATCTAAGGCAATTTTTACAGTAGAAAAAAACTTGTTTAAGTTGGTTAAAAAGATAGAGGGTTTCGAGACGAAACTCCAGGCGCTTGAATCGCCTGATTCCGATAAACGAGCGAAAACTTATACTAAAATGAAAATCGGATCAAAAATCGCGATCAGAAAAATCGCGGATTTAATCCGAGAAAAAGAAAAACGACGAACGGATTAATGAACGAACGTTCGCTAATAAACCTAAACCAAAAAAAGAACAAAAAACCCGATCTAATAAAAAAACCGAAACAAAAAAAAACGACGAAAAAACCGAACGGTTTTTCAAAAAAAAACGGCGGCACAGATTTCGAGGCGGACCTCGGGCGGTGGGTCGGCGAGGCGGCGGCGCGGCGGCTCCGGCGGCGGCAGGGTCGGGCGGCGCGCTAGTGTTTCGGGGGCGCGGGCGGGCTGGCTTCAGCTGGGCTCCCCCCCAGCTTATAAAGCCTACGCGGGCCGGAGTCCCGGTCGGACACGGCCCGTAGGTCGGTGCGATTTTTTTTAAATAATTACGTGCAGAAGAAAAATAAAAAGAAATACTAAACGGACTCTAAAAATCCCGAAATAAATTTTCCCGGGCTTCTAAAATCAAGCCGCACAAGGTGAACATTTATTTGGGGCCTAATTGCAATTTTGAAAAACGCACATTTTTCCTAAATTCAAATAAAATAACAAAAAACTCCGAAACAAAATCTTATTTGATTTTATTATTAAATCCTCAATATTTCTTTATTTTGGGAAAGTAATTTTATTCCCTCTCTCATATTTTTGTAATAGAAATAATTGATGATAAAATAATTAAAATCAAATGATCCTATTCTCAAAATTTGAGAAAACTCAAATATGAAAATAACGAAATCCCCAACTGTCTCTGTGGGTCCTTGAGTTGCGTAGAATTTCTAGGATCATAACCAAAAGAAAATAAAATATGATATGCATTGATGATCTAATGTATAACATTCCAAATTGAAAATTTGGGATGTTACAAACCTACCCCCCTTAAGATGAATCTCGCCCTCGAGATTCGGGTTGGCTAGAAAATAGGTGAGGGTGGTCCTTGAGCAAATCTTCCTCTCGCTCCCAGGTGGCTTCATCCTCCATGTGGTTGCTCCAATGAACTTTGCAAAACTTGATAACCTTGCTGCGACTGACTCGGCTGGCAAACTCGAGAATCTTAATTGGTTTCTCCTCATAGGTCAAATCGTTATCCAACTGAATTGCTTCCAATGGCACTGTGTCTCTCAAGGGTATGTCAGCCATCTCCGCGTGGCACTTCTTCAACTGAGAAACGTGGAACACATCATGAACTCCTGACAATCCTTCGGGCAATTCCAACTTGTAGGCCACTTCTCCCATACGTTCCAATACTCGGTATGGTCCTACAAATCGTGGCGCTAACTTTCCCTTAACACCAAAACGCTTTGTTCCCCGAAGTGGAGATACTCGAAGATAAACTTGGTCTCTGACTTCATAAACTGTCTCCTTGCATTTAGAATCTGCGTAGCTCTTCTGCCTGGACTGAGCTACCTTGAGCCTATCGCGAATCAATTTCACCTTCTGTTCAGACTCTTTAATCAAATCAGGCCCAAACAACTGGCGGTCTCCAACTTCGTCCCACGACAACGGTGTCCTGAACCTCCTTCCGTGCAAGGCTTCGAAAGGGGACATTTTCAAACTGGTTTGGTAACTGCTGTTGTAAGAGAACTCTGCATATGGCAAATTCTCGTCCCAACTAGATCCGTAATCTAGCGCACAAGCTCTCAGCATGTCCTCCAAAATCTGATTGACTCTCTCGGTCTGTCCATCTATCTGTGGATGAAAAGCTGTACTGAATTCTAGCCTGGTTCCCAAAGTTTCGTGCAACTGCTTCCAGAACTTTGAGGTAAACTGGGTTCCTCTATCTGATACGATACTCCTCGGAACTCCATGCAGACATACGATCCTGGTCATGTATATCTTTGCCAACTTAGCACTGGTGTAAGTGGTCTTTACTGGGATGAAATGAGCTACTTTCGTCAACCGATCGACTACAACCCAAATCGAGTCATAGCCTGAACGAGTCATGGGTAATCCCGTGATAAAATCCATGCCTAACTTATCCCACTTCCATTCGGGTATCGGCAATGGTTGTAACAATCCTGCTGGCTTCTGATGCTCTGCCTTTACTCTCTGACACACATCACAAACTGCTACATACTCCGCAATATCCTTCTTCATTCCGGTCCACCAAAAAATATCCTTCAAATCCAAATACATCTTGGTATTTCCTGGGCGAATCGAATATGGTGAATCGTGTGCCTCTTGCAGAATCAACTTCCTGATCTCCGGGTCATTGGGCACATAAACACGGTCTTCAAACCATAGGGTGTCGTGCTCATCCTCACGAAATCCTTTAGCCTTTCCTTCGATTATTTTCTCCTTTATAGAGGCAATCTCCTTGTCAGTCTTCTAAGCTTCTCTGATTCTATCCATCAAAGTTGACTGAATTTCCAATGCTGCTACATAGCCTCTCGGGACTATTTCTAAACATAACTCTCGAAGATTTTCGGATAACTCCCTTGGTATTTCTCCCGTCATTAATGTATTGACATGGCTCTTATGGCTCAATGCGTCAGCTACTACATTAGCCTTTCCGGGATGGTAATGCAATCTCATATCATAATCCTTGATGAGCTCCAACCATCTCCTTTGTCTGAGGTTCAACTCCTTTTGCATGAAAATGTATTTCAAACTCTTATGATCCGTGTACAGCTCGCAATGGTTTCCAATGAGGAAATGTCTCCATGTTTTCAATGCATGCACTACGGCTGCTAACTCCAAATCATGCGTAGCATAATTCAACTCATGAGGCTTAAGCTATCTTGAGGCATATGAAACAACTCTCCCTTCCTGCATAAGCACTGCTCCAAGTCCTCGACGTGAAGCGTCGCAATACACCTCATAATCCTTGGTCTGATCTGGCAAAATCAACACTGGTGAAGTTACCAAGCATTTCTTCAACTCCTGGAAACTAGCCTCACATTCCTCAGTCCATTTGAACTTGGTATCCTTCTTTAATAACTCTGTCATAGGCTTTGCAATCTTGGAGAAATTCTCAATGAATCTCTGGTAGTATCCTGCGAGTCCAAGAAAACTCTGGATCTCTCCAACTGTTGTTGGGGCTTCCCAATTTGTCACAGTATCAACTTTAGTGGGATATACTGATATACCTTCTCCGGATATAACGTGTCCGAGGAATCCTACTTCCTTCAATCAAAACTCACATTTGCTGAACTTGGCATACAACTGATGTTCTCTGAGCTTACCAAGTACCAAACGCAAATGCTCCTTATGCTCCTCTTCATTTTTCGAGTAAACCAGGATATCATCAATGAACACCATGACGAACTTATCCAAGAACTCCATAAACACTTTGTTCATCATGTTCATAAAATATGCAGGTGCGTTAGTCAGACCAAATGACATAACGGTATACTCGTATAGCCCATACCTGGTGGTAAAAGCTGTCTTAGGAATATCCTGTTCTCGAATCTTTAACTGGTGGTATCCTAATCGCAGATCGATCTTGGAAAACACTTTATCTCCTTGCAAACGATCAAACAGATCATTTATCATCGGTAGTGGGTACTTGTTCTTGATCGTTACTTCATTCAATCCTCGATAATCCACAACCATCCTTAACGATCCATCCTTCTTCTCCACTAGAAGTACTGGCGATCCCCAAGGCGAAGAACTTGGGCGAATATATCCCTTATCCAGTAACTCCTTAATCTGCTTCTTAATTTCCACCAAATCCTTTGCAGGCATCCTGTATGGTCTCTTTGATATTGGCCCTGTGCCTGGCAAAAGCTCATTCAAAAACTCAATATCTCTATCCAGTGGCATGCCTAGCAACTCCTCTGGAAATACTTTAGGGAAATCCCTTACCACTGGTACTTCCTCCTACACAACTCCTGTTAAACAATTTACTCGAGTCCCTTTTGGCACAAGTAGGGATACATACTTGATCCTTCTCCCTTCTGGGGTGGTAAGCAAAATTGACTTACTGGCGCAATCGATGTTTCCTCCATACATCAACAGCCAATCCATACCTAGAATTACATCCAATCCTTGTGATTCCAAAATGATTAAATCTGAGGGAAACACATGCCTACCTATACTCAATGGCACTTGAAAACATCCTTGACTGGCCATATACTCCGCTCCCGGTGAGCTTACTAGCATAGGTGTTCTAAGAACCTTAGTGGGCAGGTTATACTTATCCACAAATCCCCTTGATATGTATGAATGCGATGCACCAGTATCAAAAAGAACGAGTGCAGTAAATGACTTAACCAAAAACTTACCGATTACGGCATCCGGCTGCTCTTCAACCTCCTCCACGTTAACGTGGTTCACCAGTCCCCTATTGAAAGGGTTCGGCTTCTTCCCAGAACTTCCATTGCCATTCTGGCCTTCAGGACATTCATTGGCATAATGTCCGGTCTTCTGACACTTAAAGAAAGTGACTTGGCTCAGGTCCTTCTTGGTCGGGGTTGATGGGTTGGTGCGATTCTGGCCATTGCTTCCTCCATTCCCATTACCATTCTTGGTGCCATTGTGATTGTGCGAGCTACCTCCTCCATGGGTATGCTGAAAATGTCCTCCCGGTCTAGGGGTAAAACGTGGCTTCTGCTGAGCTCCTGAATTGTACTTCCCTTGTCCATACTTCCTCTTGCGATTCTCAATTTGCTGCTGCTTGCCTTTAATCATAAGAGCACGGTCTACCAACTCCTGGTAGTTGTTGAAGGTTGCTACCATCAACTGCATGCTCAACTCATCATTCAGTCCTTCCAGAAACTTCTCCTGCTTGGCTGCATCTGTAGCAATGTCATCTGGGGCATAACATGCTAATTTACTAAAGTCCTCCACATACTGGCCAACTGTCCGTCCTCCTTGGCGCAAGTTGCGAAACTCACGCTTCTTCATGGCCATAGCTCCTGCTGAAACATGGGCAGTACGAAAGGCCTGCTGAAACTGGTCCCATGTGACAGTGTCGACAGGGAAAGTGGTTGTGAAATTCTCCCACCATGATGCTGCGGGTCCTTCAAGCTAATGCGCGGCAAACTTCACCTTCTCCGCATCTGTGCATCCTGCTGTGGTCAACTCTCTAGCTGTCTTGTGGATCCAATCATCTGCTACTATCGGCTCGGTGCTACTGGAAAACACCGGCGGATTCAGCCTAAGAAAATGGGCTAAGTGATCAACAGGTGGTGGTGGTGGTGGGTTGTTGTTGTTGTTCCCCTGATTCTGATTCTGGACTAGCAACTGCATCAATGTGTTCTGTTGCTGGATCAACTGGGTGAGCTCCGGTGGAAAGGTAAATCCGGGGTCACGTCTCAGAGGCATCTAAGGGTTTAGAAAAGATGAGATGTAAGAATAGAGGGGGTCTAAAGAGAAAACACAACCCATATGCACATGAGGCAAAAGCAAACAATTCACTTCATTCAATCAAACAAGGGCATACAATCGATCTAACTATCGCAAAAGTGCTCGGTCTACTATATTTACATGGTGGACTACTACTACTGATGAGGTGGTCTACTAGAAATATTCTTCGGTTGCAGACTCCATGATATCTGCTCCAGCTTCATCAACATAGTCATCATCGCTATCATCTGGGTCCGAGTCGGTGTAATCGATGATGATGTAGTCTTTCGGGCGAATCTCCTTGGGTTCTTCGTCTTCTTCTACTGGTGTAGGGCCTCCCATAAATATTGCTATCTGCATTGTTAGGTCGGCATTCTTATCCACTAGTACTTCTATTTCCTCTTCATAATCTTCACGTGTAGCCTTGAGTTCTTCCTCCAGTTCCTTGATTCTTGTCCTTGCCTTCTTTAGGTCTATCATGTCGGCGTACATCTGGTTCTCCTGTCGTCGAATGTGCTGGTTTAACTCCTGGATAAAAGTTGCAATTGATATATCCTTTTTGGTGCTGATCATCTCCCAGTGCTCATCTCGGCGCCCACAAATCTGGTAGATAGTATCCTTGAGATCATTGCGGTAGACTTCCCCAATGCGTCCCATGGCGATGTGAGCTGCCATGCTCTTTCCTAGACTCCAAGTTGGTGCATCAAAAGAAAACTCTATGGGCTCAATGACTGGCATGAACGTCCTTCCTGGAACTTGAACTTGAATCATCCATCGCTCTTATTCAGGTAAAGTGGCGTTGTAGGTTCCGGTGAAGCTGGGTACTCCTATGTTCAGGTATCTCGTGACTTCCTTCAAGTGACGTCCAAAGGGTGTATCTTCATCCGATTGTGTGAACTTGTTCCTTGCATCCGCCATCCTAAATAGTAGAAAAGATGAGAGGTCAGAAGAGAAGAGAGTGAATAGTGATCTAGGTCTTTAGCTTAGTGGTCGTGTCCTACAGTCAGCGTGTGCTCTGATACCATCTCTGTAGCGACCAAACCTCAAACAGTCTGATCTCTGTGCTCTGGTGTCATCCCTGGATCAGTAATGCTGACACCACATAGTACTCGGAGGATTTATAAAAGAGTAGCAATCACACACTTATTACATCGAGTGTCTCAATAGAGAACTTATTACAATAAATATGGCTTAAGGCCATCTAATAACGATAACGGCGGAAGGCTTGGAAGATAACTGACTCCATCAACTCCAACGGCATCACTGAGTATAGAACCACGACCTAAAAACTCCTTAATCGTCATCTGAAAAGTCTGCAACATTAACATTGCAGCCCGAAACGGGTCAGCACATGGAATATGCTGGAATATAACACATAGAGAGTAATGGAATGAAACAGCTATACTATATGCATATTTGGTTGGTTGAAAGCTCTATGGTTATAGTTTTGCGTAAAGCCTATAGTTTTGCGTAAAGCCAATTTTTCCCTACTACAAAGGAATAAATTTTATTTACTATCATGGTAGCTGTTAAACATTGAGAATGGTTGATAGCATCCTCAATCCCAATTAAGCATTATCATTAAAAAACCCAACAAAATTTAATTTAGAGTAACATGTTGAGATTCACATGATAATCCAGGTACTAGATACTCAAGATGTCCATAACCGGGGACACGACTAACCATGATTAGTTTAATACACTCTGCAGAGGTTTGCGCACTTTTCCTTACAAGACTCGATCGCCTCCGTTTGGTTTCTCGCACTACATGGTGTTTGAGAAGACGGATGACCGAGACATAGTCTTTCAGAAGCGCTAGCACCTTATGATGGATAGGCCGTTACACCTACTTTCCCCTACATCTGCTAATCTACCCTGTAAGAGTTCGCACGACTTAATCAACTATGCCAAAGCCCATAATGGCTTGTGGCTGCACACGGAAGTTTCTAGTATGAAAAATCTCATGATCCCTTTGAGTCTGGGTGGCGGTCCAAAAGAAACAGGCAATCCTGGAATACCCAGGTACCTCAATCCACCAAGATGTGTATTTAAGTTGCCACCCTAGATAAACCATTAATTAACAAACTCACATCTGTCATGGATATCACTCACCCAATCCACGTCTACTAGCATAGCATGGCATAATGGCAAACATAGAAGTAACTCCCAAAGGTTTGATAATAAAACAGGTGATAGGTACTACCTCAACTACTTTCCATCTCACAATTTAATTAGATCCTAATGATGCAATGTGTGAGGATCTGATCTAATGCAATAAAACTGGGTAGTAGAAAAGGTCTGATCAAAGTGTTACTTGCCTTGCTGATGATCCGCGAAACCTAGAGATTCGAAGTAACAGGCGGCGCACTCCGGGTATTCTATCGCAGACAAACAAACAAGCATACGATAAGCACTCATCTAATGCACAGGTAAAACTCAAATAAGACATCTAACCAGAAGGTTCAACTTAAGAACTCCGGTTAGCAAAAAGAATCAAATCAAACGAAGCAAGGAAACTCAAACGGCGACAGAAAACAACTTCGTTCTACTAATATGGATCTAAGGCAATTTTATAGTATAAAAAACTTGTTTAAGTTGGTTAAACGGATAGAGGGTTTCGATACGAAACTCCAGGCGCTTGAATCGCCTGATTCCGATAAACGAGCGAAAAGTTATACTAAAACGAAAATCGGATCAGAAATCACGATCAGAAAAATCGCGGATTTAATCCGAGAAAAAGAGAAACGACGAACGGATTAACGAACGAACGTTCGCTAATTAACCTAAACCAAAAAAAGAAAAAAAACCGATCTAACAAAAAAACCGAAACAAAAAAAACTGACGGAAAACCCGAACGGTTTTTCGAGAAAAAAACATTGGCATGGATTTCGAGGCGGACCTCGGGCGAGGCGGCGGTGCGGCGGCTCCGGCGACGGCACGGCGGCGGCGGTGGTGGGGTCGGCGGGGTCGGGCGGCGCGCTAGGGTTTCATGGGCGCGGGCGGGCGGGCTTCGGCTGGGCTCCCCCCGGCTTATAAAGCCTACACGGGCCGGAGTCCCGGTCGGACACGGCCCGTAGGTCGGTGCGATTTTTTTTAAAATAATTACGCGCAGAAGAAAAATAAAAAGAAATACTAAACGGACTCCAAAAATCTCGAAATAAAATTTCCCGGGCTTCTAAAATCAAGCCGGACAAGGTGAACATTTATTTGGGGCCTAATTCCAATTTTGAAAAACACACATTTTTCCTAAATTCAAATAAAATAACGAAAAACTCCGAAACAAAATCTTATTTGATTTTATTATTAAATCCTCAATATTTCTTTATTTTTGGAAAGTCATTTTATTCCCTCTCTCATATTTTTGTATAGAAATAATTGATGATAAAATAATTAAAATCAAATGATCCTATTCTCAAAATGTGAGAAAACTCAAATATGAAATAATGAAATCCCCAACTCTCTCCGTGGGTCCTTGAGTTGCGTAGAATTTCTAGGATCAAAACCAAAAGCAAATAAAATATGATATGCATTGATGATCTAATGTATAACATTCCAAATTGAAATTTTGGGATGTTACAGACGGACAATCTGACGGGCCTCATCTTCATCCTCCGGAAGTTCCTTCCTGAGCAGATATGCAATGTATGGCACCATCCAATCAGGGGTGATGACCAAAACCTCCATGATCAGGTCGACCATGGCTGGGACTTCGATCTCAGTCAGATCGGTAGAACTTTTCGGCTGTGGGGGATCTTATGTGAAAGGATCCTCTTCAACTGATAGGGAATGGAGATGCTCCAAGAACACATTGCTGGGGATAGGTTTTTGAGTGGAACCTAACTTCGCCAAGTCATCTGCTGCTTGATTCTTGATTCGGGGTATGTGGTGGAGCTCTAATCCCTCAAACTTCTTTTCCAACTTTCTTACTGCATTGCAGTAACCAGTCATAGCTGGGCTCCTGATGTCCCACTCCTTCATCACTTGATTGACCACTAAATCCGAGTCGCCGTAAACCATCAAGCAACGGACGCCGGGTGAAATGGCCATATGCAACCCATACAGAAGTGCCTCGTACTCAACATCGTTGTTGGAGGAATCAAATAGAATCTAGAGAACATAACTGACTTTATCGCCGCATGGAGATACTATGATAACTCTAGCACCAGAACCATTCAGCATTTTGGACGCATCAAAGAACACAGTCCAATGTTCCGAGTGAATCTGAGTCGGTTGATTGCTTTCTTTGCCTCAAACTTGATATCCAACGGAAGGAGTTCAATCGCCCACTTTGCCACTCGACCAGTTGCATCTCTGTTGTTCAGAATTTCTGACAATGGAGCGTCGCTGATGACTGAAACTGGGTGATCTGAAAAGTAGTGTGCAAATTTCTTCGCAGTCAAGTAGATTCCATAGACAAGCTTCTATTAATGCGAGTATCTCTGCTTGGACGGAGTCAAGACTTCAGAAATAGAACACACTAGGCGTTGAACCTTGTAAGCTTTGCCTTCTTCTTCCCGCTCGACCATGAGTACTGTGCTGACAACCTGTCTAGTGGCTGCTATATACAGTAATAGAGGCTCCTTGTTGGCTAGAGCAGCAAGCACTGGCTAGGCGGAAAGTAGGTGACGGTGTCCTTGACTAGGGGGTACTCACCACGTCATCTCCCGATCTGTTAGATTGGGCCAAGGACCCCCATGGCCGTATACTCATGGGCCAGTTCGGACAGCTGCCACATACATGGAAGATTCTACAAGACTTGGTGATCAAGACAAGGACTCCTCCCCACCGGCGTATTCGGCTAGGACTCGTGTTATTCTAGGCCTCTGGTGCATTATATAAACCGAGGCCAGGCTAGTCGATAGAACATATACATACAATCATACCATAGGCTAGCTTCTACAGTTTAGCCTCTCTGATCTTGTGGTAGATCTACTCTTTTACTACCCATATCATCAATATTAATCAAGCAGGACGTAGGGTTTTACCTTCATCAAGAGGGCCCGAACCTGGGTAAAACATCGTGTTCCCTGCCTCGTGTTACCATCCGCCTTAGACGCACAGTTCGGGACCCCCTAACCGAGATCCGCCGGTTTTGACACCGACATTGGTGCTTTCATTGAGAGCTTCCGCTGTGTGATCGGCAAAAGGATCGATGGCTCGTCTGCAGGTCAACTGCGATGCCGGCATCTTCGTCACCGGCTCGACTGGTCACCTTGGCTCAACCGAGGACCGTGCTCCATCTCCGATCATCATGTTCGGACGAGGGCCTTAATCAACTTCAACTCCAATCTCTATCAAGATCATGGAGGAATCATCCATGAAGCTCGGGGGCTCAACGTCAACATTGCCCTCGGACGAACGTGCTGTTTTTCCAAACAGCAAACTTGTATCTGCTGCCACCACCTCTTAGAGCATCGCTTTGACGATCCCTTTGGAGGAATTGTGCAGAATTGAGTCTACAACATCCATGAAAAATTTCGTCGAGTTCCGATGGAGGAATCTCCAACAATCTACGATATACCGAAGCCCTGTCAAATCTGGACGAGAATCTGGACGAGTTTAGGGCGTGGTCTCCAGAGCCTAGCTCGGAGGTCCTTTGAAAGATCCAACCGTTCATCTACTTTGGAATTCCCGTATCTACCACCCCTCCAAATTTTATCTCGATCCAACGGTTCAAACTCCAGGAACCTTCTGATGAGTGGATCAATTTTCGGATCCGTTTTCTGCGCGAATACGGATCCGACCCGAATTCATGTTTCTTTATGAACGTGACATTGGACAACCTTTTTAGAGGAATTCTCTTCTAGGGTATTGTGCATTGTTTTTAAACACGTGCCCGTAAATTTTTAAGCCTCCCCTGAGGTCGCCTTCATCATCATGCTGGTGTCAAACCGGTCCGGCGATATTGCTCCAAGGCTGCCGACCTGCGCTAGACACGTCGTCACTTTATTGAGCCGAGCTCAACTTTTTTGGATCATCATCTCGGCAAGCCAAACAAGAGTCCGGCATCGCGAAGGATAAATCATCACCAACATCGCCGCCCCACGGATTGCACGAAGCGGGCATACCGGCATCGCCGCACGATCACTTCATCAAGTCGGCATCGTCCACGTCACGACCTGCATCGGTAGGGCCGCACTATTGCTTCTTCAAGCTGGTGTCCATCACGCCGACCTACTTCGACTCATCGGCTGACATCGAGGCTTCGACATCTCGGCTGGTCCGGGGGCTTCGCCATCTCTTCATCAACCTACTCCGGAGACTTCGGTGTCACTAGCCGACCAGCTCCGTCATGATAGCTGGACCGAGGGCTTTGCCTCGGTGAGCCAACCTTGGCCAGCATCGCCATACCGTCGCTTTATCGCCCATCAGGCAATGGGTGTGCAGATCGAGTCCCAATTTTGGGAATCACCTTTCTTCGGATTGCTACAACAAATAAACTAGGTTCTATTAATCCTAACATTTTTGCTTGTTGGGTTTATTTTTCTTAAGGAATTATTACTCTGGTTTGTTCCATCATCTGTACACAGGTCTATCAAATGGCGGCCACATTAAAATCGGTCGCGTGGTGGTTCGATCAGTTTCCGTACATTGTTCGGCGAACGCCGCATCCAGAGCCCGGACCGCCCTGCAAATTCAGGCTTTGTCGCGCCTTCACTGCGTCACGCTGACGCCCTGCATCGACATTGACTTCGGCGCCAGGCCATATTTCTTTTATTACTCACTTTGCATAAATTATTTATTATGCAATGAATTTTTTTAATTATTATTATTACTATTATCTCCGGTTTGCACTATTTTTTGTGCACAGGAAAATGATCCGGGGACTTCGTCGTCACTCTGCCGGTCTGCATTAACCGTGCTATGTCACCACTTCGGCGTGTCGAGCTCTCCGCTCCGCCACCTCGGGACCGGCTTGGGGGATGGAACCTTGTCCCGCATCAAGCTCGGACCGCGTCATCAATGCCGAACACATTAACCAGCTAAGTCGCTTTCCTGCTCAAAGTTTTAATTTTTGTGTTCGGTTCGACCTAGCATTATACTTTTTTGGAAAAAAGTTGCTTGCAAAAAAAGTTCCTTGTCCAAACTTTGATAGTGACGGACAAATTAAAATACCCCGTTTACTTGGGGGCTCCCTTGATGGAGCTTTTCCTCTTGCATATGATTATACTTGTACGGCTTCGTTCCTTGTTCGTGTATTAAGCCACAATATGCACCATATTGACCTAAGCGATTCGCAAGCTAGGTTGCCTGGCTCCTGTGCTTACCCCTACATTCCCGATTGTTCGGCTAGGGAGTAAAGGGAGCACCTCTGCGATTGTCACGACCGGGTCCTCCGAGCTCTGACCTCAGACTGGGTGAAGCCGAAAGCTAGCGCTCTTATTGTTTTCAATCATGGTCAGCACACAACGGAACTCATGAGTACAAAAAATCTATTGCACAAGTCTCATAGTAATAATGAGAACCGAAGAAAGGTATCGGTGGGGGTACTATTTTCTTCGAAGATGCTTCTTACACTTCGTCTGTAATATAGCATAAGTTCCCTAAGCGCGCTTTGTCTGTTACAGCCTTATGGCCCGGTTGCCTGGTTATCGGAAACACTATCGATATTCTCGACAGGTGGAGTACATAACACTTTTTGGTCCTTGACCGAAGAGGGAGAAGCCGACGGTCGTTTAAGACGCGTTTAAAGTTTGGTTGAACAAAGATATGATATAAGTACTTCGGTACATACAATCATTATACATAAAATCTTTTACCCAAGTCACTTGGGGGCTCTTAATATTTATATGAGCTATTTTATAGTAAATGTGTTTTCTTCTTGGTCGTTGCAAAGTCTTTTTTATCGCTCCTTTTTTTGACGTGAGTGTGTGGTCAATAGCTAGATAATAGGCTGACCCGCTTGAAGTCTTGAGATCGGATGTGCAATGTTAAAGCACGACAGAAGCACTCTTTTTTTCTAAGACCAATTTTTGGATTGGGACCGAACACTTGATCTTGTTCGGACGTCAAGTATTTACTGATGTTTTTTGGTTTTCCAAGCTTATGGCACTTTTAAACTATTTGTGTGTTTTCAGCACAAGTCTCGCAGTGCAATGCCGGACATCTTTATAGATTCGGCAAAAATATTCTTGGATATTGCTATATATGCATCGGTTTCGAATTGTGTCTTCGGTCAATAGTTGGGTTGCCTGGCTCCTGCACTTGCTTCCTACGTTTCGCTTTATTCGGCTAGGCGTGCAAAGGGAGAACCACTGCGATTGTGCTTCCAGCTCACACGGTTAAGCACCTCAGTGGAGAAAGCCGAAAAGTGACTGTCACAATAAGCGTAAACTGGTCAGCGATCCGATGACTGTGTTAAATGACAGGCCACTCATAACAATGGCCAAAGTGTTTATGGCTTGACCTCTACTGTCGCCGAACACTACCGGGGGCTATTAACTGGCCTCCCAAACTAAATCCTCGATATTTTGCTCTTACATTAGAGCTGAGGTTTCATGATCATGCTTAGCATGACAACCCAAAGAAAGGAACCGATAGCGGGACTATTTTCTCTGGAAGACATTTCTTATGTTAAACAGTAATATAACATATCTCTCTGCGTACCTTTGTTTATAAAACCGTATGGCCAGATTGCCTTGTTCGTCGTAAATCTTTGCCCTCATAAAGGCTTTATAAAGTATGAAAAACACTCCTCGGCTACTAGCCGAGGAGGTGGAAGCCGATGGTCAGTCAACAAAGTTTTGTACAATGCGGATCTGAGCATTAATGACGTAAAGTACTTGGATACATAGAGTCATTACACATAATTTGTGATTTTACTACGGATATCGATCCTTAATTCAGCCACCCGTGCCTGCATTAAGGCTCGGGGGCTACTGGGCTTCGGGCTTATTATTTACAAATATTAAAGGGGTACATCGATCCCCTGATCTGGTGTTGCCACCCGACCAGTGTCTCGGGGGCTACTACATTGCATGTCCAATGCAGAAAATTTTATGTGCAATATAGTTTCCGAGGAGATTTTGATCCTCAGGTTGGTCGGCCGCACCCAACCTGAGTCTCGAGGACTGAGCACGCCGCTTTTAGTGTCCAGAAGTATTCTGCTGAGCTAGGAGTTGATCCTCAGACCGATTTTGCAAATCAACCTAAGTGTCAGCGGCTACTGGAATCAGCAATCTTATGTCATCCTTCAGGTGCATCTCGGTTTTTAGACCGATACACACCTTGAGGGCTACTAGCTATATATCTCGGCAGAGAATAAATTGCACCAATAAAAAATATTGACAAAAAATTGGCCCACAGTCGGGGTGGTGCACCACCTCGGAAGCAGTCCGGCATAAAGC
This sequence comes from Triticum urartu, assembly GCF_003073215.2. Lineage (NCBI taxonomy): Eukaryota > Viridiplantae > Streptophyta > Magnoliopsida > Poales > Poaceae > Triticum > Triticum urartu. The sequence goes on along the minus strand of NC_053022.1, from coordinate 245,863,274 downwards.
TCGGGCGCTAGTGGCTGGCTCCATAGAGGGCATTTCCAGCATTAAGCTCGGCTAAACTCCTTCAACTCTTTTGGACCAAGATGATCTATGACATCTTGGATATAGTCCGGCGTTGGAGCTTGGACACAGTCCGGCATTGGAGCTCGGATACATTTCGGCGTTAGAGCTCAGAAGCAGTCCGGCATTGGTGCTCGGCTGCAAAAGATACCTCGAATGCAGTCCAGCGTTAGAGCTCGGACGCAAGAGGACACTGCCTCCTGGGAACAACTTCAAACCCGAGGTGTGGCATAAAAATAACAAGGCATTGATAAAGGCTGGAAACTTAAAGGGGCTCCTTGGATACCCGACGTGTAAACTCGTTGAATGCATTTCGGCGATCCTCAAGATTGAAGATGGGAAGATTTGTTGAACCAGTTTCCAAGACCGACAACCGAAGATGAAGAACAGTTCGGAAGAATTGAGGAGCGTCTCTAACTTGAAGACCGGTTCAGGGGGCTACTGACGGTGTCCTTGACTAGGGGGTACTCACCACGTCATCTCCCGATCTGTTAGATTGGGCCGAGGACCCCCATGGCCGTATACTCATGGGCCAGTTCGGACAGCTGCCGCATACATGGGAGATTCTACAAGACTTGGTGATCAAGACAAGGACTCCTCCCCACCGGCATATTCAGCTAGGACTCGTGTTATCCTAGGCCTCTGGTGCATTATATAAACCGAGGCCAGGCTAGTCGATAGATCATATACATACAATCATACCATAGGCTAGCTTCTAGGGTTTAGCCTCTCTGATCTCGTGGTAGATCTACTCTTGTACTACCCATATCATCAATATTAATCAAGCAGGACGTAGGGTTTTACCTCCATCAAGAGGGCCCGAACCTAGGTAAAACATCGTGTTCCCTACCTCCTGTTACCATCCGCCTTAGACGCACAGTTCGGGACCCCCTACCTGAGATCCGCCGGTTTTGACACCAACAGCAGGGCTTTGAGCTCTACAAATGCTGCTTCAGCTTCAGGAGTCCACTCGAACTTGTCAAACTTTGTGAGTGCATCTAGTGCCACCCCTAGTTGGTTTTGGAGTATTCACAACAAACCTGGTTGAGGGACTAATGTGTTTGTGAGAATTACAGGATAACACAGGTAGTAGTCCCTCATTGATTCGGTTTATCTACCGGAGATGACCCCTAAAAATGTATGAAGACATTGAAGACAATGGTGGTATGTGAAGATATTCACATTGAAGACTATGACAAGAGAAGACATTGCGTGAAGACTATGGGGCGCGAAGACTTAGTTGTTTCGTTGTCTCCTTTTCTTCTTTGTTGAGTCATAGGAACCACCGTACTATTAAGTGGGGTCCAAGTGAACAAAGTCAGAGTGACTGAAGTGATGCTCAACCAAAATCCTATGTCTTCGAGCGAAGACAATGAGACTAAATCTTATCCAGAGCTGGATGAGTCAGCTTTGCTTGTAGCCCAAGTAAAGTTGCCGCGTGTGTTTGAAATCTGACCGTTGGAACATGTGTCAGTTCCTTAGTGACCCAAGGTCATTTCGGACAAATCAGGTCGGGTTGCCTATTGGCTATAAATAGCCCACCCCCTACAACCATAAATGGTTGCCTGCTCAGAGTTAGTGTATGGCTTTTGTCGTTTGAGAGCAACCCACCTCGAAGCCTTTGAAAGAGAATTCCTTGCGAGGATAAAGCCCTAACCACCCAGAGCGAAAGAGTGTTAGGCATCACTGAAGTCTTCCTGTCTGTGTGATCTGAAGACTTATTACACTTGAGGACTGTGAATCCTCCAGCCGGTTAGGCGTCGCGTTCTGAGCATCCAAGAGTCATTGTGGATCGCCGGTGAACGAAGTCTGTGAAGGTTTGGGAGTCTACCTTGAAGACTTACCAAAGTGATTGGGCGAGGACTGGGTGTCCTTAGCTCAAGGGGAATAAGGTGAATACGCGGTTTTCTGAGTTGAATCTCAGCCTCCCTAACCAGACGTACAGTTGTCACAGCAACTGGAACTGGGCCAACAAATCATTGTCTTCAACGAGTCACTGGTTTCGTCCTTCCCATTCCTTTACTTACTGTTGGCCCTGGTGAAGTCATTGTATGATTGCATTATCTTTTGTCTTCACTGAGTAACTGATTGTTCTGATTGGCTTCACACTATCTTCCTACCTGACCTATACTTCCTAGCTGCTATTAGTCATTTTGCTTTCACTTCATTGAATACTTGACTATGGCTTGCTTAGTGTAGTCTACCTTCCGCTGCATGGTAATATGTTTATTTCTATCGTTTGTCTTCGAAACTTCCATGTTTTGAAGACTTTCATAAAAATCGCCTATTCACCCCCCTCTAGTCGATCACTAGCACTTTCAATTGGTATCAGAGCCAGGTACTCCCTTGTTCTGTGTGATTCAGTTTAACCACCTGTAGTTTTAGCTATGTCGACTGCAGGGATAATTAAAGTCTCCGTTGCGTGCCCCGTCTTTGATGGAACTGAATATCCCTACTGGAAGAATAAGATGCGCATGCATCTTGAAGCCATTGATGTCGACCTCTGGTATGTCGTCAAGAATGGCGTTCCCAAGGCTGGTGAAGGTGTCACTGCTGCTGATGTCAAGAAGTTCGTTCAACTGGATTCCACTGCCAAGAACATCATCTATGGTCATCTGACCAAAGGACAGTATGGCCGTGTGAGTGCTCTGGAAACATCCAAGCAAGTCTGGGACTGGCTCTCCAAGGTCAACGAAGGCGTCTCAACCCAGAGAGATCAAAGAATCTGTTTCCTTCACAACCTCTTCAACCGCTTCAAGAGAAACGACAATGAGAATGTCCAGCTCACGTTTGACCGCCTCACTGACATCACAAATGAGCTTCGAGCTCTCGGCGCTACTGAGATCACCAAGCATGAAATCGTCAAGACACTCCTGAGATCACTTGACACCTCGTTTGACACCCTAGCCCTGATGATTCAAGAACGTCCTGACTTCAAGACACTCGATTCGTCTGACAAACTTGAAAGGCTCAACACACATGAGTTTCAGCTTTCTGAGAAAAGAGACATCTACGGTCCCAACTATGGGCGAACTCGCGCCTTGAAGGCAAAAGATGTTTCCTCATCTGATGAAGAATCTGACTGCAGTTCTGATGATCCTGAAGACATTGGAAGGGAGCTTGCTATGCTTGTGAAGAAGTTCCAGAGATTCACCAAGAAGAAAGACTTCAGAAAGTCTTCACGATCCAGCTCAAGAAATGATGAAGCTTCTGCTCATGACTATAAGAAGAGAACATGCCACAAGTGCAAGAAACCTGGTCACTACATCTCTGAGTGTCCGCAGTGGGACAATGAGAACAAGAAGAAGAAGAAGAAGAAGAGCAAGGAGTATGATTCTGACGACAAGAAGAAGAAGAAATACTCAAAGTCTTCTTCCAAGTCTTCATCACACAAGAAGAGCTCATCTGGCAAGGCCCGCGCGTTTGTCGGCAAGGAAATGGATTCAGAGGAGGAGTCTGCTTCTGAGGAGGCAGAGGTGGAGTCTGAGGAGGAGTCCGATTCTGGCGTTGCAAGTCTGGCTACAGCCTACGTTGCCAAGTCCATCTTCAACACTGAAGACAATGACTCCGTCACCAACGCCGATGCTAATGACAAGGACAACTCCACTCCCACCTACTGCTTCATGGCACGCGGTGCCAAGGTAAACTCACGCGCCACTCACTATCAAACATCAAGTGAAGATGACTCTGATTCTGGTTCCAAACCCAGCTACAAAACACTTGCTAAAATTGCAACTGAACAACAGAAAGCTATGGAACATATTCAAAAACTATTAGAAAAAAGCGATGACCTGTTAGACGCTGAAATGACTCAATCTTAGTCCTTAATTGAAGACATAAAAAATCTTCATGTTAAGTATGAGGAACTTGAAAGTCGTCATGAAACGCTCTCAACAACTCATGAAAAGCTTTCCTATGATTATCTTCAAAGGAAGCAAGATCTTGAGAAATTGAGAGCGACTCATGAAGATCTTCAAAACGAAAATGAGTCACTTCGCGCCAAACAGATTAGTTCCGCTCAGGAAGGATTTGAACCACCATGTCTTAAATGCATTGAGCATGATAACGCTACTTCTGTTGCTGAATGTTCTACTGCTGCTACTGTTGCAATATCTTCAACTACTGATGTGGTAACTAACCCCTCTGCTGAGGATGCCACTGCTATTGCTGATGAGAATGCTAGGTTGAAGACATTGCTTGAAACAGGGATGTTCAAAAGTCTCAAAGGGCATCAGACACTATATGATGTCCTCAAAAGGCAGATCCTGAATCGAGACCCTAGGAAAGAGGGTGTTGGGTTCGAAAGGAAAATGAATGCTGATGGATCTTACTGGAAACCTGAGCAGTACCCCAAAACCACATGGGTTGCTGCAAAGGAACCTTCAGCGGATCCATCCACCCTATCTGGCTTCACTTGTGCTAATCCCATTGTTATTGATGAATCCTTTGATGCGAACTATAAACTGTTTAAGAATCAGAATGGTGAAGTGTTTGCCAGGTATATTGGTACTAACTGCAGGAATGGGCCGCCTATGAAGAAAGTCTGGGTGCCGAAAAGATGTTTGGAGAATCTTCCTGTGAATGTCGTCATGACACCACACATGAAGAAGACAAACCCCAGACCACAGGCTTCATATGGTCCAAAGGCTTCATACAGACATAGGACTCACCTGAGTCACACTAACGCAAATGTTTTGCAGGGAAACCTTACTCAGGCCTATGAATATGAGCGCGTTTCATCAAACCGCCATGTTCATAAGACCAAGAACTACTCTGTTTATTCTTATGAGTACTATTGTCCACCTGCAAGACTTTTTGCTAGGGCTCCAAAGCCAAAGTTCTCAGATGCTGCACTTAGACTCATTGCTTAGAAGCCACCCTTGAAGATTTGGGTGGCTAAGAAAGCTTAACTCTCTTTTGTAGGGAAAGGTCTCCAGCCGAAAACCAAAATCGTCTGAAGCTATTGCTGGGGACCTTAAACATCTTGTAGGGCGCAAGATCAAATGCCCAAATGGTCTTATTATGTATTTTGTTCCTGAGTCGCTTGCTACTTTCCCTATCAGTCCTAACCTTGATCTAAGCTTTCATAATCCACTTGCTCGTCAAATGTTTATGCTTCACAATTCTCTTCGTGAAGCCTATCCCCCTAACTGCACTGTAGGGTACGACACTAGCTGCTTCAGAATGGATTATTGATAGTGGGTATACTAATCACATGACTGGCAAGCGAAGTCTTCTTATGGACTCAACCTTACATCCATCTGACAAAATTCACATCACATTTGCTGACACTGGTAAAAGCAAGGTATTGGGTCTAGGTAGAGTTGCAATCTCAAGGGATCAACACATGGATAAAGTCATGCTTGTTGAATCCCTTGGTTTCAACTTAATGTCTGTCTCAATGCTTTGCGATTTAAACATGATTGTGATGTTTGGAAAATATCATTGCCTTGTTCTAATGGAACCTGACAAGTCTCTAGTTTTTGAAGGGTATCGGAAAGATGATTTGTACGTGGTAGATTTCTCAGCAGGACCACAACTTGCCGTATGTCTTCTAGCAAAAGCTTCAGAATGCTGGCTCTGGCATCGGAGGCTAGGGCATGCTGGCATGAGGAACTTGCACACTCTTGCAAGAAAGAAGCATGTCATAGGCATCGAGGGCATCAAGTTCAAGAAGGATCACTTATGCGGTGCCTGTGAAGCAGGAAAGATGACGAGGGCCAAGCATCCCTCGAAGACAATCATGACAACGAATCAACCCTTTGAACTGCTCCACATGGACCTTTTCGGTCCCACTCATTACTCAACTCTTACTACTACTGCTTGTCTCTATGGCTTTGTCATTGTTGATGATTCTTCAAGATATACTTGGGTGCATATAATCCTCTACAAGACTGAAGTGCAAGATGTCTTCAGACGCTTCGCCAATCGAGCCATGAACAACTATGGCGTCAAGATAAAGAACATTAGAAGTGACAATGGCACTGAATTCAAGAACACTAGCCTAGATACGTATCTTGATACTTTGGGCATCACACATGAATTCTCAGCTCCGTACACGCCACAGCAGAATGGCATCGTGGAACGCAAGAACAGAACACTTATTGAGATGGCCCGGACAATGCTTGATGAATACAAGACTCCAAGAAAATTCTGGCCTGAAGCCATTGATACTGCATGCCATATCATCAACCGTGTTTATCTTCAGAAGCTTCTCAACAAGACATCCTATGAGCTCCTTACTGGCAAGAAGCCAAATGTTAGTTACTTCAGAGTATTTGGTGCCAGGTGCTGGATCAAGGATCCACATCACACTTCAAAATTTGCACCGAAAGCACATGAAGGTTTTATGCTTGGATATGGAAAGGATTCGCACTCCTACAGAGTCTTCAACCTCTTTCACTATAAAGTGGTTGAAACTGTGGATGTGCGGTTTGATGAGACTAACGGCTCGCAAAGAGAGCACCTGCCAAATGTGCTAGATGAAGTTCCATCCAGTGAATCAATCAAACTTATGGGAACTGGAGAAATCATACCATTTGAAGCTCAGCCTAAAGAGGAACTTATCATCTCTGCACCTGATCAACCTGAAGACAATGCTCAGCCTGAAGACAATCCTTCTAACGATGACAATGATCAGCAAGAGCAAAATCTTCGTCCTGTACATCCTCGTGTTGGAAATGAAGTACAGATTGAGAGAATAATTGATAGCATCAATGCACCAGGTCCACTCACTCGTTCAAGGGCAACACAACTAGCAAATTTATGTGGGCACTTCGCATTCGTCTCAATATCTGAACCCAAGAAAGTTGATGAAGCCTTCATGGAACCTGAATGGATTCAAGCTATGCAAGAAGAGCTTCAACAGTTTGAGCTGAATAATGTATGGGAACTGGTTAAGCGTCCTGATCCTCGTAAGCACAATATAATAGGCACTAAATGGATATATCGCAACAAGCAAGATGAGCATGGTCAAGTTGTCAGAAACAAAGCTCGTCTCGTTGCTCAAGGATACACTCAAGTTGAAGGGATTGACTTTGATGAAACATTTGCTCCTGTGGCTAGGCTTGAATCCATACGCATACTGCTGGCCTATGCAAATCATCATAACATTCTTCTGTATCAAATGGATGTGAAGAGCGCTTTTCTCAATGGCAAGATTGAAGAAGAAGTGTATGTTGCACAACCGTCTGGCTTTGAAGATACAAAACATCCTGACATGGTGTACAAGCTCAACAAGGCACTGTATGGCCTCAAACAAGCCCCTCGGGCTTGGTATGACACACTCAAAGACTTCCTGAAGAGCAAAGGCTTCAAACCTGGTTCCCTCGACCCCACTCTGTTCACGAAGACATATGATGGTGAACTATTTGTGTGCCAAATATATGTGGATGACATTATCTTCGGCTGCACCAATCAGAAATACAATGAAGAGTTTGGATATATGATGCAAGAGAAATATCAGATGGTCATGATGGGTGAGCTGAAGTTCTTCCTTGGTCTTCAAATACATCAGCAATGCAACGGCATCTTTATATCTCAAGAGAAATACCTCAAAGATTGCCTGAATAAATTTGGGATGCAAGATTGCAAAGGCTTCACGACGCCAATGCCAGCCAAACATCATCTGGATCCCGACGACAATGGTAAAGAGTTCGATCAAAAGGTATACCACTCCATGATTGGTTCCTTGCTTTATTTATGTGCATCTAGGCCAGATATCATGCTTAGTGTTTGCATGTGTGCCCGGTTCCATGCGGCACCAAAGGAATCGCATCACTTAGCTGTGAAGTGAATCCTCAGATATTTGGCTCACACCCCAACACTAGGATTATGGTATCCAAAGGGCTCAGAGTTTGATCTAGTTGGATTCTCAGATGCTGATTATGCTGGTGACAAGGTGGATCGCAAGTCTACATCAGGCACATGTCATTTTCTGGGACGATCACTTGTATGTTGGTCTTCAAAGAAGCAGAACTGTGTATCTCTCTCCACTGTTGAATCTGAATACATTGCTGCTGGATCTTACTGCGCTCAGCTTCTATGGATGAAGAAAACACTCAAAGACTATGGCATTCATCTGAAGCAAGTGCCACTCTACTGCGACAACAAAAGCGCCATCAAGATTGCCAACAACCCAGTTCAGCACTCGAAGACAAAGCACATTGAAATTCGTCATCACTTTCTCAGAGATCATGTTATGAAGGAAGATATTGATATCATACACGTCAACACTGAAGAGCAATTGGTAGATATCTTCACCAAGCCCTTGGATGAGAAGAGGTTTTGCAAGTTACGGTGTGAGCTAAATATCTTGGAATCCTCAAATGTCCTATGATCAGGCACACATCCTAACACTTAAGCATGTTGATGACATAGATGTGCAACACACGAAGTAAAGTATATCTTCAATCAATGAAGACTAACATTCTGAGTGTGAATACATTAATGTTGAATTTGACTTCGGAGCGCCATGATAATTGTGCGCCGTGTCTGGGTCTAATACTTCCTATACGGTGGGTAACGCCACCACCAAATTCTTCTGTTTGAAGTGTTTTACTCATGGCATTACATTTTCTATGTCTTCACATTTGGTTTGTCTTCAATTTCAACTTGTCTTCATGATTATCTTCACTATGTTGATTTGATTGTCTTCTGATATATACATATTAGTGTTCTGTCCTCTACATCATTCACTTATAGCTACATCTTCCTTGTTGAATCTTTTGAACTAAGTGAATGTGATCGGACCCTAATCTCTCTATGCTTTCTATCTCAAACTCTATCTGTCCAAATCATATGCATTCTATTGAAACTATCGAATGTCTTCTTTGCGTCCTTGTCAGCAAAAGATACAGAGACAAACATTAAGTCCATTTTAAATGCTCTATCCTTATTGCATGAAATCCGGAGAAGCCGGAACGACCATCCGACAGTTCGGGCGGGCGTGGGAACGTGGGACAACTCCGAGTATGTTGCATGCTTGCCACGTGTCCCTCAGATGTGAACCGCCAGGGGCACCTGTGTAATTACGCTGTGCCGCATACTTCCTTATAAATACATGTCCCCTGCGGTCAAGAAAACCTTCTTCCACCTCTCCACCTCGTCAAAACACTAGCGCCATCGCTAGCTCTCGACGGCGCCGGTGACGAAGCGCTTAGCTGTCGCGACTTCACCGACGCCGTCCTCACGCCGGCCGCGGTCATCGTCCTCTCCGCCGCCGCCGTAGGTGTCCTCCGTCGCCAAGTTAGGGCACGGTGGATTGAACTGCTCGGTCTCCTACTCTTCCCATCTAGCAGTTCATCGTGTGGTAAATAAAACTCTCTTTTTACCATCTTTTTTATCCTAAAAGATTCATCCTGTTTACCGAAAGTGGTTTCCTCCTACTCAATGTTAGATCTATCCTGTCTACATCTCATATAATGCCTAGTATATTCACTTAAGCTTCATAACGAGTTAGATTCCTCACTTGTACCTATTCCTGGATTCGTACAAATCTGGAACCAACTTCAAACACATAAGTGAATGTCTTCGCACCATGAGATCAATGTCTTCAAACTGATTTATCTTCAAAATCTTCTGAGAATGCATATGACCTCTCCCCTTCCCTCGCATCTCTAATGCTGTCACAGGTACATGTCCGTGGGAGAATCCCTTGGTTCTCATAGTCTGCATTCGTTTGCAGAATTCTTATAGCATCACGTTAACTCTCCCGAAGCTAGTTCCTGTTTGACCAGCAAGCGGAAGCCTTTGAACGTGTTGAAGCCATTCAGTTTGAAGTTCATGCCTACAGAGAAATCAGCAAGGAAGGGTGGCAGATAGCGTCAAGGGGGGACATCAAGAGATCTGCCTGATGACCTCTCAGAGCTATACAAGACAGATCCAGAAGAGGATTACAATCAGCGCAAGACACGAATCCAATGGATTCAAAGATATTGGGACGAACAATGGTTTAAATACAAGTTTGTGACCCAGGAGTATGCTGAGAAGAATGCCATCAAGAGTCCTTGGGGTGACATTCTCTTCCGAAGCCTTCCACCCAAGACCAGAGTTGAAGCTATTGCTCAGGGTTTCTATCCCTGTATGGTCCGTGGACCACAGCCTGAAAATGTGGACCCATCATCAATGCTCTGGTGTCGTGACGATAATCTCTTCAAGCGCAACTTCCAGCACGCAAAGGCGTCGGCCAAGGAAAACAAGAAGTCATTGGGACTAGACTTCAACCCTGTCCTTCTGCTCCCCGGGCTGACGGCACACGCGATGTTGAACCCAACATCATCGGACCTTTCTACAACCTTGATGGCCTTATCACTCACATTTCTATTCAAGGTGCCAAAGCGGATCATTCTGATGATGATGCCGACACTGATGAAGCCCCAGCTCCTACTCCAAAGCCGCAGAAGCAAAAGAAGGCTAAAGCTTCAAAGTCAGCTGCTCCTCCAAAAGCTTCACGTGCGAAGCCACTGGCTACTGCACCTCCTGAAGACAGTGTGCAGTCTGAAGATCTATCACGTATCTCCAAGGAGACGGAGATGAAAAAGAATAATGATCAGGCATTGACCCCTGCTGCCATTCTGTGAGATGAACACATTGATCTGTCCAGTGATGAAGATCTTGCAGATGACGCTCTTGAGCAACTGATTAAGAGCAAGGAAGAAGCAGAAATCTTCAATGATTTGCCTCTCTTTGATGTGGCAATCATCCACAACTTCATTGATGAGTGGTTTGAAACCCCCAATCTCAGCTTTGAAGATCTGCAACTTCCAATTGGCCTCAGCGTCTCTTTCACTGGCGCCATTGCTTCTGAGCTAGCTCTAGCTCAGCGCATCGTTGAACTGAAGCACAAGATCGACTATGAGAATGCTCAGTTCAAGAAGCACATGGCAAAGCTCAGCTTGCAAGATGTCAAAAACTTCAAGGTTATGCTGCACGAGCTCAAGGAAGCTTTTCTCAAGAAACGAGAAGAAGCTAAAGGTTCTCGTGAGCGCATGAAGAGTCTGGCTGACAAGTGCGTGCAAGCCTACAATGAAGCTGAGAAGTGCAAGGCTCTTGGGCATCCTGGCATCGACCCCAGAATGGCTGCAAAGAAGAAGAAGCCATCGACTGACAAATCTGCACCTTCAAGGCGGGAAGAACCTCGCATTGTCTTCCCAAGCAGCATGTCCGGCTGGAAGCCAAAGGTCAAGTCAACCATTTTAGAACTGAAGAAGACAAGGGCTGCCGAGGCTGAAGCCGGAAAGAGGAAAAATCCTGAAGCTTCTGATGTCGCTCCCTCCAAGAAGAAGCGCAAAACCAAGAAAGATCGGGCTGCTCCCACAGAGCCCCTTGTTGTCGACCCCATCTCGGTTGCTCGTCCTGACTCTTCGCATCAAGAACAACGGATGGTAGTTCATGAGCCTGCTTCCACAGAGGCTCCTGAGGCTGAAGACATTCCAGCAGTTGACCTCACCGCCGCTGAAGACATTGGTCACCATGACAATGTTGAAGATGATGTAGTTCTTCCTCGGATCGAGCACAACTTGGTATCATCGTCTATTCTCACGAACAGCGAACTCATTAGCATTGGTCGTCCTCTGACGCCAATTGTTCCGGATGCATCATGGGCTGATCACCCACAACAACAAGACACCCCGAGTACTCCCCAACAACAAGTTACCCCACCAGTGCAAGAAGAAGAAGATGACTTTGAGGCCCAGCCAACTCCATCTCCACAGGCGTCGCCAGCGTTACGCAGGCTTCGCAAAGGACCAAGGCCCCAAGTCCATCTTTCGAGTGTTCCAGAAGGAGAAGTGCACCACCAATCTGTTGCACGTCAGGTGTTCCTAGAAGCCACTCCTACTGTGAATGTCTCCGAGTCTGAAGCTAAAGTTGCTGAAGAAAATCCGGCTGCATCAGCCGAAAGAAAACAAGCATAAGAATGTGTCCCTACTCCCCCCATCACTGAAGAAGCTATTCCCGAAGTGAACGTGTCGGTGCCCGACCCTCCAGCTCCTCAAGTGGAGGTTGAGAATCCTGAGGCTGCCACCACTAACACCACGGAAGCCAATGACGTGGTCATGGCTGAAGACAATGTGGAGCCTGCACCAAACACTATGCCAGAAATCAGTGAAGCCAATGATGCACCTGCAACAGATGTGCAGCCTGACGCCTCTGTTGATATCACTGCTCCTGTTCCGCCACCAAGGCCACATACTATCAAGCAAGCATACAACTATGGCCAGCTTATCACTGTCGAATGGCCTCTTCTTGTTCCTCCACCTGCTGCTGGTCCCCAATTTGACTATCACGTTGAGCACAGGCCTCAGGTTCAGAAGCCAATGCCAAGGCTTCCTAGGTTTCCAGGCACTGCATCTGCACCCGGATCATTCAATATCAATGGCTTCAAAGCACACAACACCTTCTTTGATAGCGCCAAGAACCCCTACTCTAAGGCAACAATATCTTCTGATCGGTTCTGGAGCTATCAGCAGCGCAGTTATTACTCATGCATCTTATACAATCAAGGTCGCATTTTTCCACATATGCGTCTTGACACTAAAGCCATAACTGGTCTGCCCTGTTTGGAAGAAGCGCTGGATTGCTTTAGAGAGTCTGGCTTGTTGCAGTTCGTCACTGACAAGGAGCACTGGAACAAAGAATGCTGCTCCAATTCTATGCCACTTTTCATATTCGTGGCTACAACAGGGATCCGAAGACTTGGGTCCTTGAGTGGATGACAGGCAATGTTCATCATGAAGCCAAAGCCTATGATGTCATTGAGCTCACTGGCCTGCCCACTCCAGGTGATCTTTATGAACCTGGTTGTCAGCTTCACGGTGCTGCTATGGAAAGCATTTTTCACAAGCCTGAACCCAACATGAGTCAGATGCTTAGCATGATGAAGCCTTTGCCTCCTGATGCTGAGTATCCTAAGGAGTTCTTTGTTAAAGACCTTGAGTATCTGCCACGTATTATCTATCACATTATAAGGCGAACTCTCTGGCCCATCAAAGGACATTTTCCACATGCAAAGCTTGAACGTGCAATGAAGACTTTGGTCTTCCATATTCTTCACGGCAAAAGCTTCAATGCACAAGACTTCTTCATCCGCCAACTTGCTGCATCAGGATCTGATCTCTTTGGCTTGAAGTTTTACGCTCCATGGATTATGCGTCTGATCAAACTACACTCAGTTGTCACCTATCAGCCCTCTGCTCGCAATCATCTGATTTTTCTGCCTGACGTCGATATGTCAGTTGAAGCCATCTATCTAGAGCCTGCCAAGGAGCCCCTTAGTCTTCAAAATGCTGATAATCAAAGCTTCTCACAACACATTGAAGGAGTCCCAGCAGTCACTCATGTTTATCCTCTGGCTGGTACTACCCGTGCACCTCATCGTGCCCTCACTGAAGCCACTGAAAGCACCATTGCACAACGGCCTAAGAAGCGATCTCGTGTTCTCAATGACCGAGAGCTTCTGGTTGCCCTTCATCAGAAACAGGATAAGCATCATGACTGGCTGAAGCGCCAAATGAAAAGCCTCTTGATGGACGTAAACAGGATTCGCAACCTTGCCACCAAGAATGCCTTTGTCGCCCATGAAACTTGTCGGCGTACATGGAAAGGGCTGACGCTTATGTGTTCTGAAGATGATCTTCAAGATGATGGCTTCTCTGAACGCTTCAAGTTTGACTCAACACCTCCGAGAAGGACTGTGCTACGGCGTACTCCGTCTCTTGAAGACTCTGAGTTCTCCTCCTCTGCTGCAATAGTGAATGCATGTGTAATCGATGATGAAGACGATGCTACTTCACCACCTTCAGCGCGAATCAACACTGCACCAAGTTCGTCTGCACCGCCAACCAACACCGACGACCCTACTGCTTCACCTACTCCTCATGGGAACGAGTAGGTGCTCTATGTCTTTAAACCTTTTTGGTCCTTACTGACAAAAGGGGGAGAAGCATATGAGTTTGATAGTCTTCAAATGGGTCCATATGGGCGGTGGTTTTATATTTTGCCTAGTGTTTACAACTCTCGCTTTTTGATACATTTGGTTCTTTGAGTTGTAACACTTAAACTCGATGGCCGTCTGCTACTTATTTGCTATTCTGTGATGCGATGATAAATTCTGCATGTGCGATGATAACTTCCGCACTTAGGTCATTCTGCAGACGTCCATTTTTCATTATGCATGTCATTATCTTCACATACTTTTCATGCATGATGAATTGTCGTCATAAGTTTAAGAGGATCTCCACAAGTACAACCTGCCATGTGCATTTGCATTCCAAAAGCAAATTACTTATATGCACATCTTCAGGGGGAGCCTTTGCCACTTATGAAGACAATACCTAAATCCTTTAGATTTCAAATACTTTTATCCCCGTTGAAAACTTCAACCAGTTTGTCATCAATCACCAAAAAGGGGGAGATTGTAAGTGCATCTAGTGCCACCCCTAGTTGGTTTTGGAGTATTGACGACAAACCTGGTTGAGGGACTAATGTGTTTGTGAGAATTACAGGATAATACAGGTAGTAGTCCCTCATTGATTTGGTTTATCTACCAGAGATGACCCCTAAAAATGTATGAAGACATTGAAGACAATGGTGGTATGTGAAGATATTCACATTGAAGACTATGACAAGAGAAGACATTGCGTGAAGACTATGGGGCGCAAAGACTTAGTTGTTTCGTTGTCTCCTTTTCTTCTTTGTTGAGTCATAGGAACCACCGTACTGTTAAGTGGGGTCCAAGTGAACAAAGTCAGAGTGACTGAAGTGATGCTCAACCAAAATCCTATGTCTTCGAGCAAAGACAATGAGAGCAAATCTTATCTAGAGCTGGATGAGTCAGCTTTGCTTGTAGCCCATGTAAAGTTGCTGCGTGTGTTTGAAATCTGACCATTGGAACACGTGTCAGTTCCTTAGTGACCCAGGGTCATTTTGGACAAATCAGGTCGGGTTGCCTAGTGGCTATAAATAGCCCACCCCCTACAACCATAAACGGTTGGCTGATCAGAGTTAGTGTACGGCTTTTGTCATTTGAGAGCAACCCACCTCGAAGCCTTTGAGAGAGAATTCCTAGCGAGGATGAAGCCCTAACCACCCAGAGCCAAAGAGTGTTAGGCATCACTGAAGTCTTCCTGTCTGTGTGATCTGAAGACTTATTACACTTGAGGACTGTGAATCCTCCAGCCGGTTAGGCGTCACGTTCTGAGCATCCAAGAGTCATTGTGGATCGCCGATGAACGAAGTCTGTGAAGGTTTGGGAGTCTACCGTGAAGACTTACTAGAGTGATTGGGCGAGGACTGGGTGTCCTAAGCTCAAGGGGAATAAGGTGAAGATGCGGTCTTCTGAGTTGAATCTCAGCCTCCCTAACCAGACGTACAGTTGTCACAACAACTAGAACTGGTCCAACAAATCATTGTCTTCAATGAGTCACTGGTTTCATCCTTCCCATTCCTTTACTTACTATTGGCCCTAGTGAAGTCATTGTATGATTGCATTATCTTTTGTCTTCACTGATTAACTGATTGTTCTGATTGGCTTCACACTATCTTCCTACCTGATCTATACTGCCTAGCTGCTATTAGTCATTGTGCTTTCACTTCATTGAATACTTGACTATGGCTTGCTTAGTGTAGTCTACCTTCCGCTGCATGGTAATAGGTTTATTTCTATCATTTGTCTTCGAAACTTCCATGTTTTGAAGACTTTCATAAAAATCGCCTATTCACCCCCCCTATAGTCGATCACTAGAACTTTCAGACTTCTTCATCAATCGGTAAAGAGGTAATGCCTTTTCATCAAGACGAGAAATGAATTGACTCAGGGCGGCCAAACAACCAGTAAGCTTCTGAACGTCATGCACATGCACAGGGTGTTTCATTCGGAGGATTGCACCAACTTTCTCTGTGTTCGTGTCGATCCCTCGCTCGGAAACAAGGAAACCGAGTAACTTTCCACCTGGGACTCTGAATGTGCACTTCGACGGGTTAAGCTTGATATAATATCTCCTTCAATTCGCAAAGGTTTCAGCGAGGTCAGTCAGTAGGTCGGAACCTTTACGCGACTTGACCACGATGTTATCCATGTATGCTACCATGTTTCGACTGATCTGAGTGAGCACGCACTTCTGAATCATGCGCATGAATGTGGCACCAGCATTTTTGAGACCAAAAGGCATGGTAACATAGCAAAAACACCCGAAGGGGGTGATGACGGTGGTTTTTATTTCGTCAGGCCCATACAGTCGGATCTGATGGTACCTGGAATATGCATCCAAAAAGGATAAACGCTCGCACCCCGCAGTTGAGTCGACAATTTGGTCGATTCGGGGGAGAG
Source organism: Triticum urartu (assembly GCF_003073215.2). Taxonomy (NCBI): domain Eukaryota; kingdom Viridiplantae; phylum Streptophyta; class Magnoliopsida; order Poales; family Poaceae; genus Triticum; species Triticum urartu. The sequence continues at coordinate 245,846,890 of NC_053022.1, read as the reverse complement.
GGAAATGATCTTTCCGACAGGCCCGATTGATGTGTTTGAATTCGATGCACATGCGAAGTGAATCATCATTCTTGGGGACCATGACGACATTGGCGAGCCACTCGGAGTGGTATATTTCTCGGATGAACTCAGCTGCTAGAAGCCGAGCCACTTCCTCGGCAATAGCCTTCCTTTTCTCCACGGCGGACCGACAGAGATACTCCTTGACTGGTTTTACTTTTGGATCGACTCACAAATGGTGCTCAGCCAGTCCCCTGGGTACACCTGGCATGTCAGATGGTTTCCATGCAAAGATGTCCCAGTTCTCACGGAGGAACTGGATGAGCGCTTCTTCCTATTTGTTGTCGAGTGTTGTTGAAATATGAGTCGGGGCAGCATTGGGGTCAATCAGATGAATGTGTACGGGTTTTGTTTCACCAGATGACTGAAATGCAAACTCCGAAGCAGGCTTCTTAGCTCGCAACAAATCAGTCAGGTCGGCGATCTTTTTGTACTCTTCCATTTCTACCGCTGCCATCTGCTCATCGGCAATTTTTGAACCTTTCTGGAGGCCCTCTTCTTCCCTCTGGCGATTACGAGTGACTATAATAACACCTTTGGGACCAGGCATCTTCAACTTGAGGTATACGTAACATGGTCGAGCCATGAAACGAGCATACGTAGTCCTGCCCATAATAGCATGATAGGCACTGTGAAAGTCCGTGACCTCAAATGTCAAATTTTCCTTGCGGTAATTCTTGGAATCACCGAAAACCACGTCCAAGGTAATTTGGCCAAGTGAATCAGCCTTCTTCCCCAGAATGACTCCGTGGAAACGCATGTTGATTTCGATGAGTTTGGACATCGGAATGCCCATCCCTCGGAGGGTCTCAGCATACAAAATATTCAAACCACTGCCACCATGATACGTCTCCAACGTATCTAGAATTTTTGATTGTTCCATCCTATTATATTATCAACCTTGGATGTTTTATATGCATTACTATCCTATTTTATATGATTTTTGGGACTAACCTATTAACCTAGAGCCCAGTGCCAATTTCTGTTTTTTCCTTGTATTTAAGTATCACAGAAAAGGAAAATCAAACGGAGTCCAATTGACCTGAAACTTCACGAAGATCATTTTTGGACCAGAAGAAGCCCACGGAGTACCGGAGGTGGGCCAGAAGAGCGCCGAGGCCACCACGAGGGTGGGGGTGCGCCCTACCCCCTGGGCGCGCCCCCTGCCTCGTGGGCCCCTCATGGCTCCCGTGACCGACTTCTTTCGCCTATATATGTCCATATACCTTAAAAACATCGGGGAACAAAATAGATCGGGAGTTCCGCCGCCAGAAGCCTCTATAGCCACCGAAAACCAATCTAGACCCGTTCTGGCACCCTGTCGGAGGGGGAATCCCTCTCTGGTGGCCATCTTCATCATCCCGACGCTCTCCATGACAAGGAAGGAGTAGTCCACCCTTAGGGATGAGGGTATGTACCAGTAGCTATGTGTTTGATATCTCTCTCTCTCGTGTTCTTGAGGTGGTACGATCTTGATGTATCGCGAGCTTTGCTATTATAGTTGGATCTTATGATGTTTCTCCCCCTCTACTCTCTTGTGATGGATTGAGTTTTCCCTTTGAAGTTATCTTATCGGATTGAGTCTTTAAGGATTTGAGAACACTTGATGTATGTCTTGCACGTGCTTATCTGTGGTGACAATGGGATATCATGTGATCCACTTGATGTATGTTTTGGTGATCAACTTGCAAGTTCCGTTACCTCGTGAACTTATGCATAGGGGTTGGCACACGTTTTCGTCTTGACACTCCAGGAGAAACTTTGGGCCACTCTTTGAAGTTCTTTGTGTTGGTTGAATAGATGAATCTGAGATTGTGTGATGCATATCGTATAATCATACCCATGGATACTTGAGGTGACATTGGAGTATCTAGGTGACATTAGGGTTTTGGTTGATTTGTGTCTTAAGGTGTTATTCTAGTACGAACTCTATGATAGATCGAGCGGAAAGAATAGCTTCGTGTTATTTTACTATGGACTCTTGAATAGATTGGTCAGAAAGGATAACTTTGAGGTGGTTTCATACCCTACCATAATCTCTTTGTTTGTTCTCCGCTATTACTGACTTTGGAATGACTCTTTGTTGCATGTTGAGGGATAGTTATATGATCCAATTATGTTATTATTCTCGAGAGGACTTGCACTAGTGAAAGTATGAACCCTAGGCCTTGTTTCCTAGCATTGCAATACCGTTTGTGCTCACTTTTATCATAAGTTACCTTGCTGTTTTTATATTTTCAGATTACAAAAACCATTATCTACTATCCATATTGCACTTGTATCACCATCTCTTCACCGAACTAGTGCACCTATACAATTTACCATTGTATTGGGTGTGTTGGGGACACAAGAGACTCTTTGTTATTTGGTTGCAGGGTTGCTTGAGAGAGACCATCTTCATCCTACGCCTCCCACGGATTGACAAACCTTAGGTCATCCACTTGAGGGAAAATTTCTACTGTCCTACAAACCTCTGCACTTGGAGGCCCAACAATGTCTACAAGAAGAAGGTTGTGTAGTAGACATCAAGCTCTTTTCTGGCGCCATTGCCGGGGAGGTTAGCGCTTGAAGGTATATCTTTAGATCTTGCAATCGAATCTTTTTGTTTCTTGTTTTATCACTAGTTTAGTTTATGAAAGAAAACTACAAAAAAATGGAATTGAGGGTACCTCATATGCTTCATCTTTTTAATATCTTTCACGAAAATAAGGATTCCGATAATTGTGCCAAAATGTTAGAGGAAGAATGCATTAGAATGTTTGGCACTAAATCTTTGAATGATGAGCATGATTGCAATGTTGTTAGTATGAACTCTTTGAATATCCATAGTACTAATGATGATTGCACTAGTCATGGTGAAAATGTCTCTTATAAGCATGTCAACTTTTGTGGAGTGGATAGAGTTTGCAAGAACACACCAAATAGGGAAGATAGATTTTGCAAGAGGCATAAGTATTTAGAAACCAAATGGTTGCAAGAGAGGCTAGATGTTTGTGCTGAAAATTTAAAATTTCTTCACCATACTTGTGAACTTTGCAATGAACATGGTCATTTAAATCTCCGATGCAAATTGTTTCATGATCGTATTGTGTCCAAAAATTGTGATGATTTGATTTCCCTTGCGCATCATAATGAACTTACTTTGCTTTTGGGTTATGAATAAATGAAACGTATAACTAAGCATATTCCAGAATATAACCTTGAGAAATTCCTCGATATTGATCTAGAAGAAATTTTTATGTATTGTGCGAGGAATTGCATTGAAAAACCTTATATTGCCAATTACATAAAGACAAGAAAACAAATAGAAGATGAAGAGAATACTAATGAAAGGGAAGAGGCTTCCCAATATCCTCCTATTATTTCGTATGATGAATCAGGTAACGAGGAGGAGCCTTCTATTCAACCAATCTCATTAATAAGGAGCTCAAAAAAGAGGCTTAAACCCACACATGATGTGAAGAAGAAAAAATAAAAGACGGAGGAGCAAAGGTAGAAAGGTATCCCTCCCAAATGATGTTGCTCCTACTACTCATTGTGATGATGATAATTGCTATGCTATTGGTGCTATCCATACTATTAATGATGAGAGTGATTATGCTTATGATATGAAAAGGCCCGGGCTTGGGGATGCTATGTTTGATGAGAATGACATGTTTGAGAATATATTTGCTTCAATTAATGTTTGTCCCAATCTTGGGGATGCTATGTTTAATGAAGATGATATTTCTATCCTCCCAAGTTTTGATATGCAAATTTGTTATGATGATAGCATGCCTCCTACTTATGATGATTATATTGATGAAAGTGGGTTTGGAAGAGCGTCACCTTTAGGAAGTAATGATCCCACTATTTTGGAGGATGTTGAATATTATTGTGATAATTATGAAAGTGGATTTGGAGAGGTCATGACTTTATTTAGTAATGATTCCACTATCATGGAAGAGGTTTCAATTGATTATGATGAGAACAAAGTTGCTACCTATGATGATTATTGTGATGACACTTATGCTATAAAAGTAGTGATGATTATATTTATAAAACTTGTCATGATTATGATTACCCTCTTTCTGAACATTACTCCTTTAATGAGGAAACAATTTAGAGTATTCGAGTTTCTTATGATACTCCCACTATTCCGAACGAGAAGAATTTTGCTTATGTGGAGAGTAATAAAATTTCTATGCTTGTAGATCATGAAAAGAATGCTCTATGTGATAGTTATATTGTTGAATTCGTTCATGATGCTACTGAAAATTACTATGAGCCAGGAACATATGCTTGTAGGAATTGCAATAATATCAAGTTTCCTCTCTATGTGCTTAAAGTTTTGAAGTTGTGCTTGTTTTGCCCTCCTATGCTAGTTGATTATGGTTCCCACAAGTTTTTTGCTCAGAAAATCCCTATGCATAGGAAGTGGGTTAGACTTAATGTGCTATTCATATTCTTCATGATGCTCTCTTTATGTTACAATTCTTATCTTTTATGTGAGCATCATTGAAATCATCATGCCTAGCTAGGGGCGTTAAACGATAGCGCTTGTTGGGAGGCAACCCAATTTTATTTTTGTTCCTTGCTTTTTGCTCCTGTTTAGTAATAAATAATTCATCTAGCTTCTGTTTAGATGTAGTTTTATGTTTTAATTAGTGTTTTTGCCAAGTAGAACCTTTGGGAGGACTTGGGGAAAGTCTTTGCGATCATGCTGTAAAAAGCAGAAACTTTAGCGCTCACGAGATTTGCTGCCGTTTCTTATTGGAGAGTGCTATTTAGTTAATTCTTTTTGCACATGATTAATAGATAAATTCCTCACGTCCAGAAAGTTATTTTAGAATTTTTGGGGTTCCATAAGTGTACGTTTGATCCAGATTACTACAGAATGTTCTGTTTTTGACAGATTCTGTTTTCTATGTGTTGTTTGCTTATTTTGATGAATCTATGGGTAGTATCGGAGGGTCTGAACCATAGATGAGTTGGAATACCGTAGATATTACACCAATATGAATTTGGAATGAGTTCACAACAGTACCTAAGTGGTTATTTATTTTCTTATACTAACGGAGCTTATGAGTTTTCTGTTAAGTTTTGTGTTGTGAAGTTTTCAAGTTTTGGATAAAGATTCGATGGACTATGGAATAAGGAGTGGCAAGAGCCTAAGATTGGGGATGCCCAAGTCACCCCAAGGTTATATTCAAGGAAAACCAAGAGCCTAAGCTTGGGGATGTCCCGGATGGGATCCCCTCTTCCGTCTTCGTTCATCGGTAACTTTACTTGGAGGTATATTTTTATTCGCCACATGATATGTGTTTTTCTTGGAGCGTCATTTTATTTTATTTTGTTTTGCTTGCTGTTTGAATAAAATACCAAGATCTTAAATTCTTAAATGTTAGGGAGTCTTCACATAGTTGCATAATTATTCGACAACTCATTGATCTTCACTTATATCTTTCGGAGTAGTTTGTCAATTGCTCTAGTGCTTCACTTATATCTTTTAGAGCACGTCGATGGTTTTAGTTTATAGAAATAATTGATCTCTCATGCTTCACTTATATTATTTTGAGAGTCCTTTAGAACAACATGGCATTATAAAAACTTTCATATAAGTGCATTGAATACTAAGAGAAGTTTGATACTTGATGATTGTTTTGAGATATGGAGATGGTGATATTAGAGTCATGCTAGTTGAGTAGTTGTGAATTTGAGAAATACTTGTGTTGAAGTTTGTGATTCCCGTAGCATGCACGTATGGTGAACTGTTATGTGATGAAGTCGGAGCATGATTTATTTATTGATTGTCTTCCTTATGAGTGGCGGTCGGGGACGAGCGATGGTTTTTACCTACCAATCTATCCCCCTAGGAGCATGCGTGTAGTACTCAGTTTCAATAACTAATAGATTTTTGCAATAAGTATGTGAGTTCTTTATGACTAATGTTGAGTCCATGGATTATACGCACTCTCACCCGTCCACCATTGCTAGCCTCTCTAATACCACGCACCTTTCGCCGGTATCATACACCCACCATATACCTTCCTCAAAACAGCCACCATACCTACCTATTATGGCATTTCGATAGCCATTCCGAGAAATATTGCCATGCAACTTTCCATCGTTCCATTTATTATGACACGCTCCATCATTGTCATATTGCTTTGCATGATCATGTAGTTGACATAGTATTTGTGGCAAATCCACTGTTCATAATTCTTTCATACATGTCACTCATGAGTCATTGCATATCCTGGTACACCGCCGGAGGCATTCACATAAGTGCGATGATCATCATTATTAGAGCATTATCCCAGTGAGGAAAGGATGATGGAGACTATGATTCCCCCACAAGTCGGGATGAGACTTCGGACGAAAAATAATAAAATAATAAAAAAAGAGGCCAAAAAAAGAGAGAGAAAGGCCCAAATAAAAAATTTGAAAAAATGAAAAAAATGAGAGAAAAAGAGAGAAGGGGCAATGCTACTATCCTTTTACCACACTTGTGCTTCAAACTAGCACCATGATCTTTATGATAGAGAGTCTCCTATGTTGTCACTTCCATATACTAGTGGGAATCTTTCATTATAGAACTTGGCTTGTATATTCCAGTGATGGGCTTCCTCAAAATGCCCTAGGTCATCATGAGCAAGCAAGTTGGATGCACAACCACTTAGTTTCTCTTTGAGCTTTCATACATTTATAGCTCTAGTGCATCTGTTGCATGGCAATCCCTACTCACTCACATTGATATCTATTGATGGGCATCTCCATAGCCCGTTGATACGCCTAGTTGATGTGAGACTATCTTCTCCTCTTTGTCTTCTCCACAACCACCATTCTATTCCACCTATAGTGCTATATCCATGGCTCACGCTCATGTATTGCGTGAAGATTGAAAAGGTTTGAGAACATCAAAAGTATGAAACAATTGCTTGGCTTGTCATCGGGATAGTGCATGATTTAAATATTTTGTGTGATGAAGATAGAGCATAGACAGACTATATGATTTTGTAGGGATAGCTTTCTTTGGCCATGTTATTTTGAGAAGACATGATTACTTTGTTAGTATGCTTGAAGTATTATTACTTTTATGTCAATATTAAACTTTTGTCTTGAATCTGATGGATCTGAATATTCTTGCGACAATAGAGAAGATTACATTGATAAATATGTTAGGTAGCATTCCACATCAAAAATTCTGTTTTTATTATTTACCTACTCGAGGACAAGCAGGAATTAAGCTTGGGGATGCTTGATACGTCTCCAACGTATCTATAATTTTTGATTGTTCCATGCTATTATATTATCATCCTTGGATGTTTTATATGCATTACTATCCTATTTTATATGATTTTCGGGACTAACCTATTAACCTAGAGCCCAGTGCCAGTTTCTGTTTTTTCCTTGTTTTTAAGTATCACAGAAAAGGAAAATCAAATGGAGTCTAATTGACCTGAAACTTCACAAAGATCATTTTTGGACCAGAAGAAGCCCACGGAGTACCAGAGGTGGGCCAGAAGAGCCCCGAGGCCACCACGAGGGTGGGGGCGCGCCCTACCCCCTGGGCGCGCCCCCTGCCTCATGGGCCCCTCGTGGCTCCCCTGACCGACTTCTTTTGCCTATATATGTCCATATACCCTAAAAACATTGGGGACCAGAATAGACCGGGAGTTCCGCCGCCATAAGCCTCTATAGCCATCGAAAACCAATCTAGACCCGTTCCGGCACTCTACCGGAGGGGGGAATCCCTCTCCAGTGGCCATCTTCATCATCCTGGCGCTCTCCATGACGAGGAGGGAGTAGTCCACCCTCGGGGATGAGGGTATGTACCAGTAGGTTTGTGTTTGATCTCTCTCTCTCTCTCGTGTTCTTGAGGTGGTACGATCTTGACGTATCGCGAGCTTTGCTATTATAGTTGGATCTTATAATGTTTCTCCCCCTGTACTCTCTTGTGATGGATTGAGTTTTCCCTTTGAAGTTATCTTATCAAATTGAGTCTTTAAGGATTTGAGAACACTTGATGTATGTCTTGCACGTCCTTATCTGTGGTGACAGTGGGATATCATGTGATCCACTTGATGTATGTTTTGGTGATCAACTTGCGAGTTCCGTTACCTCGTGAACTTATGCATAGGGGTTGGCACACGTTTTCGTCTTGACTCTCTGGTAGAAACTTTGGGGCACTGTTTGAAGTTCTTTTCGTTGGTTGAATAGATGAATCTAAGATTGTGTGATGCATATCATATAATCATACCCACGGATACTTGAGGTGACATTGGAGTATCTAGGTGACATTAGGGTTTTGGTTGATTTGTGTCTTAAGGTGTTATTCTAGTACGAACTCTATGATAGATCGAACGGAAAGAATAGCTTCGTGTTTTACTATGGACTGTTGAATAGATCGATCAGAAAGGATAACTTTGAGGTGGTTTCGAACCCTACCATAATCTCTTCGTTTTTTCTCCGCTATTACTGACTTTGGAGTGACTCTTTATTGCATGTTGAGGGATAGTTATACGATCCAATTATGTTATTACTGTTGAGAGGACTTGCACTAGTGAAAGTATGAACCCTAGGCCTTGTTTCCTAGCATTGCAATACCGTTTGTGCTCACTTTTATCATTAGTTACCTTGCTGTTTTTATATTTTCATATTACAAAAACCATTATCTACTATCCATATTGCACTTGTATCACCATCTCTTCGCCGAACTAGTGCACTTATACAATTTACGATTGTATTGGGTGTGTTGGGGACACAAGAGACTCTTTGTTATTTGGTTGCAGGGTTTCTTGAGAGAGACCATCTTCATCCTACGCCTCCCACAGATTGATAAACCTTAGGTCATCCACTTGAGGGAAATTTGCTACTGTTTACAAACCTCTGCACTTGGAGGCCCAACACCGTCTACAAGAAGAAGGTTGTGTAGTAGACATCACACCATCCATTAAAACCTTGGTCAATCGGGTGCCTCCAACGACTAGGTCGACCACCAACGCTTGCCGCCTGAGGGTAGCAACGTGTGCTCGGTGATCGGACTAGTCGAATGTGATAGGCGTCTTGGACCACTTCAAATATGTCGTCGTCGCTGGAGCGACCATGTTCACTTCTCTGTTGATGACTTTCAGTCGACTTTTGCCCTCTAGGTCAACAAAACTCACTAAAGTGGCATTGACGTTAGGGTAACCATCACCCCCCTCTTTGTGTTCATCCTTATCAGATTCCTTTTCTTTCTCATTGGGCTGACCTCTCAGAAGCTCTGAATTAGGAGTTGGCACTGTTTAGTGGTATGCTTGGGGTAAATCAGGTTTCCCTCTTCATCTATCTTAGTGTATATATGACACAGCAAATCTAGCACATCATTTCCTACTTGATCCTTCACCTTCTTGGGGACCCAAGGCCCCTTAGGCTTTCCTTTGAATTTTCCTTGGGTCACCACTGCAGCTTCCCCGGGATTTGCTAGTTCGGCTTTACGCTTCTGCTTCCAATTGGAATTTCCTCCTTCGGTGTCCTGGGCGACTGGTTTGTTCTTGCCGCTGCGGAGTCGGTCCTCTTCTTCACCGTTAGCATACCGAGTGGCTAGTTCCATCATTCGGGCCAGAGTCATATATCCTGTCTGACTGAATTTCAGGTTAAGCTCTCTGTACCGAACACCCTCCTTGAAGGCGCAAACTGCTTGGTGTTGTGACACATTTTCCACTGTGTGGTGCAGAGTGGTCCACCTCTGGATGTAATCCCTCAAAGTTTCATTTGGTTTTTGCACACAATATTGCAATTCAGTCAACCCTGCAGGCCGCTTGCAAGTGCCTTCAAAGGTCCTGACAAACACTCGGGCTAACTCTACCCAGTTGAAAATACTTCCGGGAGCCAACTGATTCAGCCAAGCTCTGGCTGAACCCTCTAACATCAAGGGGAGGTGCTTCATGGCCACATCGTCATTGCGACCGCCAATCTGTACGACCACTCGGTAATCCTCCAGCTAAGTATCAGGTTTCGATTCACCGGTAAACTTGCTCACTACTGTCACCAACCTGAAGTTGGGTGGGATCTCGGCAGCTCTGGTGGCCCTGCTGAAACACTCATGCACCGAGACATGAACTCTTCTACCAATCGGACAATCTCTGTCGAGTCCCTCTCTGTGTGCTCGGTTTCTATCAACCAGACCTTGCACAAGAATTGACCTCGCATCAAATCTAGGCTCTCTTGGGTCGACGGGACCCCTCCACTCATTGCTATACGGGAGCCTGTCATCATACTGCCAGGGCACGTACGATCCGCCCCTCGGAGGCGGTGTAGGCACTCGACGTCGGTCGTCATGGTCGAGCCGATGATCATACTGCTCGTGGTTCCGACCCAAGTACTGCTCTTGGTGGTGCGCACGACCCTCGCACCGCACAGGCGATCTAGGGCTATGAGCCGACTGGACTGTATCTGCCACCACAGACCTGCTATGGATTCTGTTATGAGACTAGGAAACGGCTGTGTTTTGCTCTCCTGCTGCCAGGAGAAGCGCTCAGATCTGCATCAAACCTCTTCCAGCCTCTGACTGGGACGGTTGAATTGACTCTGATATACGGGCTGCAGCTGTAAGATTCTGAATTGGAGTGCGGTATATCTGAGGTTCAGGCAGGAACAATTGTCGCTGTCGTCGACTGGATTCGGGGATCTATCGTCGAGCGTGCTCATCGAGTGAATGCTGAAGGATCTCCAGTCGCGCGTGCTCAGCCAAAGTGGCCAGGCACGCAGATTCCAAGGCTGAGCCTTGGAGGTTTCTCCGACGATGGGAGTGTGGATCGCCTCCATGTTGTGACGGTGCAGCTCCTCCCTCTGCTGTGAAGTGAGGGCCTCAGGACGATATTCCTCGTGAACACGTGACAGATCGCCGCCACCATCTCGGCCGCCACTTCGATGGTAACCAGGCGGGCTGTGCGGCATGGCGACCATCAAGCCTTCTGCCGCAGGGTCGCTGCTGTCACACTTGGACAAGGTTTCAACGGAGCCAGTCGACAGGTCGAAAAGCCCATAGAGGGATTCGTCGGGCTCGATTTCCGCGACTTGAGGCGTGGTCGACTGATGAGCCACCGCATGCTTTACCCACCGCTGAAGCCGCGATCGACCAGATCGCTTGCGACGACGAACAGCGGGGACTGAAGATGCTGCGGGAGCCGTTCGGTACTGAGTCGACGGCTGCCGCAGAAGGACGACGCGGACGCACGCGTGAAAGTGCGTCGCCCCACGGACGGGGAGCGTCTTGACGTCAAGGGGGGCCTCTAGGAGCCAAGCGGAGCCGTTGGCGATGAAAACGAGCGCGTCGAGACGGATCTCGTGATCGCCGCCCGAAACCATGATGATGGAGATTGGGAAAATTGCAACCTCACCGGAAGTCGCTAAGACACCGGCCCCACGATGGGCGCCAACTGTCGTCGTACTAAGCCTAATAGTAAGAGTAGGGGGTACGTATGAGGAGGCAAGATCCTAACTATGGCAATGTTGTACACATAAGTTTACGAGTTCAGGACCCTCTCGGAGGAGGTAAAAGCCCTACGTCTCGGTGCCCTGAGGCCGTCGACTGGAATATGGGTGTTTGTGTGTTACAGGGGTGCGAACCCTTGTGCCAGTGGAGGGGGTGGCTTATATAGAGTGCACCAGGACCCCAGCCAGCCCACGTTACAAGGGGTTCAATGTACATTAAGATAGGGCGTTACTGATAACGCCAGCAATAAAGGACTATAAATGATCTTTAAGCCTATAGAGTGATTGCCTGACCGTTGCCGTCCTGAGTGACATTAGCCCTTCTTTACTCCGAGTGATTTCTTGTATCGTCGAGTGACTCATTCTCTTGGTCGAATGGAATTGGGTATCTGAGTGAGGTTGAAGGTCGAGTGTATGGCACTCTTCGATAACTCAGTCGGTTTCTCTTCTTGTGCCTTGAATGCCTTTGTTGACTCTAGGGCAGTGTCCTTGGGTAGGGTGTCTAGGTCAGGCCTATGACCCTACCCTAGGTACATGTCATCGTCAGTGAGCTGATGAGGGTTTAGATGGCTTGATCCCTCCTACGGTGGTGGCTAACTTATATTTATAGTGACCTTGGTCCTCTTCCCCCAAAATGAAGGCGGGAAGGGATTCCACAACAGCCAAGTTTGAAGGGAGACAAATAGTACATCATATCCTGATGAAAGATCGTCTTTGCCTGCAAAGCTTCTGGTCGTGACATCGTGGTGGGCTCGGCGATAACCTCTGTCCTGCTGTCCTGGCGGTCTTGGTCCTGTAGCATGGAAATGGAAACATTTGGCTGATTCCTCGAGACTCCACACCTGCACTTGCCTCCTTAGCACCAAACAGGAAACCTGCTGCACTACACCCACTAGTGCCCGGCCGACCTTCGTCGTCATGGCTTGCTTCACCCAGACCTCACGAGGTGGGCGCCTGCATAGGAATCTCCGCTCCTCGAGAGCCAGCCTAGGGAGGCCGCTCCTTCTAGAGGTCTTGGCGTCGTTCGCCTCGCGAGGCTTGGCCCCTCGAGAGGGTCTTATGTTGTCGCTGCTGAAGATGGGCCGTACCAGGCCATTAAGGGCGCCACGCTGTGGGCCATAGGCAGGCAAGTCTAGGTACCCTGGTTCCCTGAACGCCGACAGTAGCCCCCAGGCCCAAGGCGCGCTCGGACTTGGCTTCAAGGTGAACCCAAAGGGAAAGGGCGAAGCACCACGGGCCCCAATCGCATGCGGGCCCGGTCGACGTGTGGCGCTTGACAGGACGTGGGCGTCTCCACTTTCGCACGCTGCCTCGGCATCCGTCCAACTTGACAATAGCCTGCTGCAAGTGCGGCTCGGCCATCATTGTCTGCCGCGCTCATCCTCTGCTTCCTTCCTTCCCTGTGTGCTCATACCTCCTCCTCCGCCATGGCTCTGAGGTCGAAGAAGAAAGGGAAGGCTTGCGCGCTGACAGAATCTCTGCCTGGATTGGTACCCACGCTTGGTCGGTTGACGGTGATCAATCAAGAGGGGCTGGACAAGGTCCGGCCGGCCCTCGCCGCCGATTCCAACGAGTGGAAGGCGGCGACAGTCTGACCTGCCTCTCGGGCCCAGATCGATATGGAGGTCACCGATATCCCCATCCACTTTCATGCTCTCCTGGCCGGCTCGGTCCCCCCTTTCCGTGATTTCTTTAATGGTGTGCTTTCGCATTATCAGATCCATGCGCTGCATTTGGACCCCGGGTCCATCATGCTCCTTGCCGCCTTCGCCTTCCTGTGCGAGGCCATCGTGGGTGTCGCCCCATCTGTGGCCTTGTTCCGCCGTTTCTTCTTACTTCATCTTGTCGAAAACAGACAATGCTCGGGATGCGTGTCGTTCCATGTGGTGGCGCGACGGCTGACTCCGGCATCGACTGCGTGCTCCACCTGGATGTAACGAGATTCCGAGAGCAGTGGGTGTACGTGGACGCCACCACATTTAGCCCCCTACTCCAGCTCCCGCGGGCGCCGGCGGAACCAAGCTCCGGCTGGGAGCATGCGAAGCTCATCGACCGGCAGCTCGCTCGCATCTGGTCCAGGCTGGCCGAGCTAAAGGAGGTAGGGGTGACGGTGCCGATGGTGGTGAGGGAGTTCATCCGACGGTGCATCACTCCGCTCCAACGCCACTCTCACCCAATGCAGGCCTTCACCGGCCCCAAAGACCCCATGAGGCTTCAGGTGCCCTCGCTTCCCTCCAAGACGCTGCATGCGGTGCTCAAACTCCAGACATGCGACTCGACGCCTGCTGCGCTCCCGGCAGATAGGTGCCTCTTGTACAACTGCTCGAACAGGGAGGACTTCGCGAAGCAGATTCCCTGCTTCGACATGTGGGGGCTGCGCCCAGTGGGCCTAGAGGGGCCCCGCGAGAATCCCATATTGGTGGCTCCTGTGCTTGCCGATCCTGTGGCACGCGCCCCTGATGTGGTTGCTGGGTGGGCGAGCGCTGTTGAGTGCACCAGAGGCGACCGCTGAAGAGCAGGTGCCGTCAGGTGCTCCTGAGGTGACTGCTCCTGAGGCTCCGCCAAGTGCTCCTGAGGTGACTGCTCCTGAGATGGTGGTCTGCAGCACAGCCACAAAGGGCAACGCACCAACTTTTGGCACACCTCGTCTGGACCTTGGGGCACTTCACAAGTGGAAAGGGCTCTGGAGCTGCGGTGGTAGCGCCCCATGCAGTGGCGGCGGCGGCTGACTCCGGCATCGACTGCGTGCTCCACCTAGATATAACGAGATTCTGGGAGCAGTGGGTGTACGTGGACGCCACCACATTTAGCCCCCTACTCCAGCTCCCGCGGGCGCCGGCGGAACCAAGCTCCGGCTGGGAGCATGCGAAGCTCATCAACCGGCAGCTCGCTGATACGTCTCCAACGTATCTATAATTTTTAATTGCTCCATGCTATATTATCTACTATTTTGGACTATATTGGGCTTTATTTTCCACTTTTATATTATTTTTGGGACTAACCTATTAACCGGAGGCCTAGCCCAGAATTGCTGTTTTTTTGCCCATTTCAGTGTTCCGAAGAAACGGAATATCAAACGGAGTCCAAACGGAATGAAACCTTCGGGAACGTGATTTTCTCACCGAACGTGATCCAGGAGACTTGGACCCTACGCCAAGGCATCAGAGAGGCGGTCACGAGGGTGGGGGCGCCCCTCCTAGGGCGCGCCCCCTGCCTCGTGGGCCCCTCGGTGCTCCACCGACGTACTCCTTCCTCCTATATATACCTACGTACCCCCAAACGATCAGAAGAGGAGCCAAAAACCTAATTCCACCGCCGCAACTTTCTGTATCCACGAGATCCCATCTTGGGGCCTGTTCCGGAGCTCCGCCGGAGAGGGCCGTCCTCACGGAGGGCTTCTACATCATCATAGCCCCTCCGATGAAGTGTGAGTAGTTTACCTCAGACCTTCGGGTCCATAGTTAGTAGCTAGATGGCTTCTTCTCTCTTTTTGGATCTCAATACAAAGTTCTCCCCCTCTCTCGTGGAGATCTATTCGATGTAATCTTCTTCTTTTTGCGGTGTGTTTGTTGAGATCGATGAATTGTGGGTTTATGATCAAGTCTATCTATGAATAATATTTGAATCTTCTCTGAATTCTTTTATGTATGATTGGTTATCTTTGCAAGTCTCTTCGAATTATCCGTTTGGTTTGGCCAACTACATTGGTAGTTCTTGCCATGGGAGAAGTGCTTAGCTTTGGGTTCGATCTTGCGGTGTCCTTTCCCAGTGCCAGAAGGGGCAGAAAAGGCACGTATTGTATCGTTGCTATCGAGGATAACAAGATGGGGTTTATTTCATATTGCATGAATTTATCTCTCTACATCATGTCATCTTGCTTAAAGCGTTAATCTGTTTTTAACTTAATACTCTAGATGCATGCTGGATAGCGGTCGATGAGTGGAGTAATAGTAGTAGATGCAGAATCGTTTCGGTCTACTTGTCACGGACGTGATGCCTATATACATGATCATGCCTAGATATTCTCATAACTATGCTCAATTCTGTCAATTGCTCAACAGTAACTTGTTCACCCACCGTAGAATACTTATGCTCTTGAGAGAAGCCACTAGTGAAACCTATGGCCCCCGGGTCTATTCTCATCATATTAATCTCCATCACTTTAATCTTGTTTTGCTTTTTACTTTGCCTTTTAATTTTCACTTTGCATCTTTATACCCAAAATTCCAAAAATATTATATCTATCAGATCTCACTCTTGTAAGTGATCGTGAAGGGATTGAGAACCCCTAATCGCGTTGGTTGCGAGTAGCTATCGTTTTGTGCAGGTACGAGGGACTTGAGCTTGGCCTCCTACTGGATTGATACCTTGGTTCCTAAAAACTGAGGGAAATACTTACGCTACTCTGTTGCATCATCCCTTCCTCTTCGGGGAAATCCAACGCAAGCTCAAGAGGTAGCACTCGCCCGCATCTGGCCCAGGCTGGCCGAGCTAAAGGAGGCAGGGATGACGGTGCCGATGGTGGTGAGGGAGTTCATCTGGCGGCGCATCGCTCTGCTCCAGCGCCACTCTCGCCCAATGCAGGCCTTCACTTGCCCCAAAGACCCCATGAGGCTTCAGGTTCCCTCGCTTCCCTCCAAGACGCTGCATGCGGTGCTCCAATTCCTGACAGGCGACCTGACTCCTGCTGTGCTCCCGGCAGACAGGTGCCTCTTGTACAACTGCTCGAACCGGGAGGACTTCGCGAAGCAGATTCCCTACTTCGACATGTGGGGGCTGCACCCAGTGGGCCTTGAGGGGCCCCGCGAGAATCCCATCTTGGTGGCTCCTGTGTTTGCCGATCCTGCGGCACACGCCCCTGATGTGGTTGCTGGGGGGCGAGCGTTGTTGAGTGCTCCAGAGGTAACCACTAAAGTGCAGGTGCCGTCAGGTGCTCCTGAGGTGACTGCTCCTGAGGCTTCGGCAAGTGCTCCTGAGGTGACTGCTCCTGAGATGGCAATCCGCAGCTCAGCAATAAAGGGCAACGCACCAACTTTCGGCACACCTCATCTGGACCTTGGGGCACTTCACAAGTGGAATGGGCTCTGGAGCTGCGGTGGTAGCGCCCCCAGCCCCTGAAACAGAGGAAGTCGATAGCCGTGGAGAAGTAAGTACCTTTTCTTCGCGGATCCTCGCGTGTCGCGTCCTTTTCTAACTCTGGCTCCTCGGGATCACTTCGGTTGTGGCGGCGAAGCCTCCTAGGGAGCGACCTCCAGAGGACCTTGTCCCGCTCGCGATTCCAGGCCCCTCACGCCAAGCACCTGCGCGGGGCATGGGGCTGGCCCGTGAGGCGAAGGCACCGCTGGAAGGCCGTAAGCCTGTGTTCCTAGGACCCTTCCTCCACGGCCATTTCTGGGGTGCAGGAGGTATGCCGAGGGCTCCTCCGGTGGTGCTTGTTGGTGGCTGGGCAGCCCCAGTGCCGATGTCATCCTCGAGCGGCAGGGCCAAGCCGCATAGCGCCTCCGTCGAGGACCCAGAATTGTTGAAGGAGCGCCGGCCTCCAGCCCCCTGCCGAAGATGGGCGAGTCGTCCCGTGCCTCCTCGGCAGCCCCTGGCGTGGAGGAAGGGCTCGGCCGTGCACCGGAGCTCACGCGTGGGCACAGCGCCGTCCGCCATGATCTTTTCCAGGAAGCAATGAGTGCACTGGGTTGGCTTGGTGGAGAACTTGTTGACATTGACACATGCCTCGAGGTGGAGGGCTTCTTCCTGGCGCGCGAGTGGCATCAGCAGAAGGTCGCCATCAACCTCACGCATCTGCAGCATGAGCGCGCCCGGGCGAATGCCGTGGCGTCCTTCACAGCTTCTCGTGAGGCTTGCGCCCGCGCTCAGGAGGAGGCTAGTGCTGCCGACCGCCGTCAAGAGGCGGCCGAGGAGCAGGAGATGGAGCTTCGAGCTTCAAATGATGCCCTTGAATAGCATGTCTGGGCGCGCAGGGCCGCCCTGACGGCACCGCTGAGCGAGGCCCCCTTAGGTCAGAAGGGGCTCCAGGCTCGTGAGGAGGTGTTGGCGCTTGAGGCCTTGCAGCACAACCTGGAGCTCAAGCGGCTGAAGGAGAGGGAGCGCCAAGTAGCTATGGTTGAGGACATCGTTGCCGCCTGGGAGGCCAGGGTCTAGCAAGAGATCAACCAAAACGTGGCGGAGATCCGCAAGGCTCTTATTGACGAATACCACCGGAAGTTGAGGCTCCAGGAGACCCGCTTCATACAGCGGCAGGTTGAGCTGCTGGGCCGGAGCAACACCCTCAGGGCGAAGCTGGCCGCAGCAGAGCAGCGCGAGATGGCCACCGAAGAGGCCCGGGCCTCCGCCCAAGCCGACTTGTCCTCACTTCAGCAGCAGGTCTCTGGCGTCACGTCCCTCGTGGAGAAGGCTACAAAGAAGCGAGCCGCCATCGGACGATGCACCGCGAGCGTTCCTTCATGCTCGAGGACCTCAGGGTCAGGGCCAACCGGGCCTTAGACACCGTCTATGAAGAGAGTGTCTCCCGTCCGCACAAAGCTGATGAAGTTGCCTACCTCCGCTTCTTCACTCAGGTCGTGACCCGTCCGGAAGACCGGGCCATGAGGGCCCGCCAACTCATCGAAGAGAGGAGCCGGGACCTCCTTGGGCGTGTGTTCTCACGCGTCTTTAGCTACCTTCTCAACCTCGACCCTGACTTTGACTTCAATGCTGTGATAGCTCCCGTGCCCGGGGTTACCCAGGGGGATATGGCAAGCTGGGTGAATGACCATGTGGACGACCTGGTTGCTGAGTTCACGGTTGAGGACAGCGTGGATGTGCTCGCAGCCGGAGAAGGTGGCGCCGATGGTGGTGATGAAGACGGTGGCACTGACGGTAGCGTGTCTCACTAGGCTTGCACTTTCTTTCCGGTCCTAACCTGCATGCCAAAAAATTTGGGCATGGCCCTGCGGGGCATGAAAGAATCTTTGGAGGGGGGTGGTCCCTTGTAATGTATGAAATGATGATATGCTTGTGAGATAAATCCTAGGACGTGCTGTCATGAACCAGAAGGCTCCCGACTAAAGTAGCTGTCGCGACTTATCTTGGGTGCTGGTGGTCTTGAGCGGGTTCTTGTATCGCAGGGGCACTTCGCTCCAGCGGCGGGCCCCTTGGGAGCCCGTGAGGGCTCGATCGTCACGACACGCCTTCTGGGCCATTTGAGAACGCCGCGCGAGGAGCCAACCGCCACGTTTGGCAAGGTGTGCGCAATCGCTTGGGGCGGTCACGCCCCTGGACCCCAGGAGGGGCCCTAGCACCGCTTGGGCTAGCCTGAGTTCAGCCTGAGCGCGCACACCGCACTCGCCCCCTCTCGCACAGCGCTCGAGGGGGAGTAGCAGGCATGAGCCAAGCTATTCAACACAAACCGAAGGGCAAGAAAACATCGTGAATCAAAAAATTCCCCCCTTTTTCTGTTGATAAGCACACGAAACTCCAAATCTCATTCCAAAAGGCGGCAAATTGGGTTACAGAAAGAGGGCGAATGCAAACAGCCGCGTTCGCCTCCTAGACTAGTCTTCTCACCAGTGCGGAGCTAAGTGCTTCCACTGGGCATGGGCATAGTCATTGGGGGACAGTGTCGACGGCTACCGCGGAGCATGGTGCTTCCACTTGGATGTGGGTGGGAGCCCCCATGTGGCCCGAGGGCAGCGCTCAGGAGACTCCGGGGTGTGTACAGCCCCAACTCATTATTATGTGAGAGTGTCATGAGCGGAGATCTTCACGAGAGTCCTTGGCGCCTAGCAAGGGCCCCGCCAAACGTCTCCCTCGACCACCGTTGGGGCATCCGGAAACCAGGACGAGACCAAGGGGCAATGGGGGTACACTGGTGGTGCCCGCAGTCGGCCCCCACCAGGGGGAAGGGCTCGCCGGCGCCTTCCCCGGCGGAGGACCTACCTCCCTGAGGCGTGTGCCACTATCGTGGTGGCTCCTTGCGCCGCGGGGTGCAGGGGAGATTCTGGTGCCGGGCTCCCCCTGCGCTGCCCCCAGTGCATTCCATCCGCCTGTGGTGGGGCCATCGTCCTGAGGTCCACGGCTGTTGCCATGGCTTGGTTCACCTGTGGTCCATGGTTAGCGTAATCGTGCCCTAGAGATATTGGTTGTACCTGATGGCTGTTGTTGTTGAAGGCGTCGGTGAAGCTCCGGGGTGGTGCATGAAGAGCCTCGGCCTCGTGTGGCCCCGATGCCCAGGCTGGCGAGGGGAACGAGCAGGGGCTCCCTCTTGAATCATACGACAATCCGATCGGTGGAGGTACGGGGGTGCCCGGAGTCGCCATCCCTGAGTTGGCGCCTGGCCGCCCGGTGCTGTTGCTTGTCATCCTAGGCGCCAGGTCGTGTCGACCATAGGGTGGCATCTCGGCGCGGTCCTGGGAGGAGCCACCTGGCCCTGCCGCACCCGGAGGTAACGTACCCTGGGTAGAGTAAGCAGCATCATGAGCCGGGTTGCCACCGTGAGGTCCTTCGCCCCCCCCCCCAAGGAAAGGCACATGGGTGTAGCGGGGGCCGACGCATGCCCAAGCAGTGCTCACGGTGTAGGCAAGGTGCATAAGGGCGCTTGTAGGATCGAAAGTATGTCTAGAGGGGGGGTGATTAGACTACTTGACCAAATAAAAACTTAACCTTTTCCCAATTTTAGTTCTTGGCAGATTTTAGCTATTGTAGGACAAGTCAAGCAATCATCACACAATTCAAGCAAGCATGCAAAGAGTATATTGGCAGCGGAAAGTAAAGCATGCAACTTGCAAGAATGTAAAGGGAAGGGTTTGGAGAATTCAAACGCAATTGGAGACACGGATGTTTTTCCCGTGGTTCGGATAGGTGGTGCTATCCTACATCCACGTTGATGGAGACTTCAACCCACGAAGGGTAATGGTTGCACGAGTCCACGGAGGGCTCCACCCATGAAGGGTAGTGGTTGCGCGAGTCCACGGAGGGCTCCACCCATGAAGGGTCCACGAAGAAGCAACCACCCACGAAGGGTCCATGAAGAAGCAACCTTGTCTATCCCACCATGGCCATCGCCCACGAAAGACTTGCCTCACTAGCGGTAGATCTTCACGAAGTAGGCGGTCTCCTTGCCCTTACAAACTCCTTGGTTCAACTCCACAATCTTGTCGGAGGCTCCCAAGTGACACCTAGCCAATCTAGGAGACACCACTCTCCAAGAAGTAACAAATGGTGTGTTGATGATGAACTCCTTGCTCTTGTGCTTCAAATGATAGTCTCCCCAACACTCAACTCTCTCTCATAGGATTTGGATTTTGTGGAAACAAGATTTGAGTGGAAAGCAACTTGGGGAAGGCTAGAGATCAAGATTCATATGGTAGGAATGGAATATCTTGGTCTCAACACATGAGTAGGTGGTTCTCTCTCAGAACATATGAGTTGGAATTGTGTATGTGTTCTGATGGCTCTCTCCACGAATGAAGAGGAGGTGGAGGGGTATATATAGCCTCCACACAAAATCCAACCGTTACACACAGTTTTCCAATCTCGGTGGGACCGAATCAACAAACTCGGTCGGACCGAAAAGGTAAACCTAGTGACCGTTAGAGATTTTCGGTGGGACTGACATGCAACTCGGTAGGACCGATATGGTTAGGGTTTGGGCATAACGTAATATCGGTGAGACTGATTACACAAACTCGGTGAGACCGAGTTTGGTAATAAGCTAACCAGAGAGTTGGTCAGGTAAACTCGGTGGGACAGATTTGCTCTTTCGGTGAGACCGAAAAGTTACAAAAAGGAAACAAAGAGTTTACACTGCAATCTCGGTGGGACCGATTCGCTCTTTCGGTGAGACCGAAAAGTTACGAAAGGGAAACAGAGAGTTTGCAATCCCATCTCGGTGAGACCGAGATCCCTATCGGTAGAACTGAATTGCTAGGGTTTGGCAGTGGCTTATGACAAGTGAAACTCGGTGGCGCCGGATAGAAAGAATCGGTAGGACCGAGTTTGGCTTAGGGTTTAGGTCATATGTGGATATGGGAAAGTAGTTGAGGGTTTTGGAGCATATCACTAAGCACATGAAGCAAGAGGCTCATTAAGCAACACCTCATCCCTCCTTGATAGTATTGGCTTTTCCTAAAGACTCAATGTGATCTTGGATCACTAAAATATAAAATGAAGAGTCTTGAGCTTTTGAGCTTGAGCCAATCCTTTGTCCTTAGCATTTTGAGGGTTCCCCTTTCACATCCATGCCATGCCAATCATTGAGCTTTCCTGAAATAGTCATCTTGGAATAGCATTAGCTCAATGAGCTATATGTTGTTATGAATTACCAAAACCACCTAGGGATAGTTGCACTTTCAATCTCCCCCTTTTTGGTAATTGATGACAACATATAGACCAAAGCTTTGACAAATGATAATAAGCATGAAATATATCGTCACTTTGAGAAGTATGTGACAAGTAAGAGCTCCCCCTAAATTTGTGCATATTTAAAATTTGCTTTGGACTGCAAATGCACAAAGAGTTAGAGTCATGGGTTACTCTTCCATGTCACATACATCTTGGTGGAGCGCTTAAAATGATAAGAATGAAATACATGCACTCATCACCAAGAATAGAGAATGATCACATAAGATAGATAAGATGATAATATTAAGCAAACATTAAGTGTAGCTTATGATCAAACACATGATCATCAATGTCTCACGAGCAAACAAAGCAAAAGCAAACAAAGTTCGAAAAACCACCAAATAAAACAAGAGAGAATAAAAGCAACACTCTCTCTCGAAGCCTATGATCTATACATTTTCTCCCCCTTTGGCAACAAGTTACCAAAAAGTTCCTAGAAAATGCATAGTGCTAAGTCGACACTCAGGCTTGAGCTTTATAAGAACATTCTCTTCTTCTTCTGCAGCTTCAGGCACTGGGGCCTTGTTCTTCTCAGTAGCTGGGATGCTTCTTGTGTTCCTCTTTGGCTTTGGCTTTGGAGCTGGCTTGGCCTTGGAAGCAGCTGCCCCTGTTCTTATGGCATCACCCATCAGCTTGGGTGCCTTAGGTGCTGGTGCAGCTACCTCTTCTTCTTCATCCTCATCAGAAGAATCTCTCCTCATGGAAGGCTTGCCAACAACTCTGGCAGTGGTAGTTCTGGCCCTCTTCTTTTTCTTGTCCTGGCCAATTTCTTCCTCTTCAGATTCCATAGTGAGTTTCATAGTTTCCTCAGGAACAGCCTTCCTAGGCTTGGAGGTAGGAACTCTCCTAGTAGGTGCCTTTTTGTGCATTCCTGGCTTGATGGCTGCAGCTGAGCCATACTCTTTCTTGAGCACAACTCTCTTGGAAGTTGCTTCCTCTTCTGCCACATAATCCTCATCTTCTGAGTCTGAGGTTCTCTTCTTTCTCTGTCTTGTGGTAGCTTTAGGCAGATTGCTAGGGGTGCTCCTGCTGCCATCATCTGAGGAACTTGAGGGACTAGTGCCCTCACTCATCTGCACTTGCTGCTCTGACAAGTTCTGGCTATCACTTTGGTCTGACATGATGCAAACTATGACTGCTGACCCTGTGAATAGGTTATAGATGAGATAGAGTGGATAAGCATCACAAAATGCAGATATTTTTGCAAAAGAATAATTCAAAAACTTAGTTTTAGTTTCCCACTGAAAGCATCTCGGATCTACCGATTTCTAAACTCGGTGATACCGAAGCAGTTTTGGCACCTAAACTAGTGAACTCGGTCAGACCGAGTCACAGTTCGGTGGCACCGAGACTGCTAGGGTTTCACAGAGTTCCAAAATCGGTCACACCGATAAGTAATTCTCGGTCAGACCGAGTCTCACTTGTGCAATGGCATAAGCCAAATTGGTGGGACCGAGTTTTTCAACTCGGTGGGTCCGAGATGGTTTCGGCGGAAACCTAACCCTAAAATTTTCGAATTAAACCTAATCTACGAGTTCATTGACTGGATAGAAGTTTAACAAATGTGGCAAGAATCATGATGATCACAATGTGCTAAGAATCGGATTGGGGAATAGCACAAAGATCGAGTCCATACCCTAGTTCGGCGGAGACTCGCTACGGCGGCAACGGCGGGGTTGAATTTCCGTTGACGGCGACGGAGACCAGCGACTGGAGGCGGCTGGCGGCGAGGAGATGATCCGGAGACCAAGTTGGCAGAGCAGGCTATCGTGCGGGCGAAGTGGTTCGGAGAAATTTCCAAATTTTTGCCCGTGACTATATATAGCCCGACCCTGTCGGTGTGACCGAGTGGAACAACTCGGTGGCACCGAGATGCAAAACTGTATACAGTTGTTGCAACTCGGTGTGACCGAATGGTTCAAATCGGTTGCACCGAGATCGAAAACCTAGATCAACTTAATGATCTCGGTAGGACCGAAAGTGGGGTATCGGTCAGACCGAGAATCATAAAGAGGTTTTGGAAGTTTAAGTCTATGACAAATCGGGGACTCCGAGCGCTCCTCACACAGAGTGGTTCGAATCTGACTTGATCAAATTTTGTGATGTAGCATGAATAGAGTTTGAGAAGAGAAAAGCATAGATAGCTAGAGGAGGTTCTTAGGCATTCTTGTCCATCCACTTGGCAAAAGGAAATAAAACCAAACAATCAAAACAACAAGTGGATGTCCTCGAATGAGTAAAATATGCAACCAGCATGCTCACACAATAAGATGGCAAATGAAATATGTGACAAGGCATGCACAACCAATTCTAGCATCTATCAAGAAATTTGCGATGACAAGGTCATCTATATATGAGTATATTGACTTAGGAGTCAAGTGAGAACACTTGATCATAGGTCATACTCATAGTATAAGCTCAAGTGGGGTTACCACTTTTACATAAAGCATTGTTGTGTTCACATCTTTAGAGTTGCTTTAGCTCAAGTCTTAGAGTAAAGCTCCCCCTAGATGTGATATCCCCCCTTAGAGGGATGAACTAACCTCGGGTTTTGTCGATGATGACTTCATGTAGATGTTGAAGATGTGGATGCTCAATGTTGATGTAGATCACTTGGAGCTATCCATTTGAGTGAATTGCACTTTCAATACCTACATGGGTTAGTCCCACAAGGAACAAACAAGGATATCCATAGACATAGAGTGATGCACACACAAGATGATGTCCATGAAAACTTTTAGGTTACCTTGTCCCTTGTCTTACCAACAAGAGGGTTTGTGACTCCTTGAACTAGTGCAAGATGTGGAAGTTGATTGCACTTGTTCTTGCCAAAATGATAAGAGTGAAGTATGTTGGCGGAGTCACCCTCAAGAACTCTCTAGTTCTTCTTCTTTGGGATCCACACCATCTTGATGGGAATCCTTGGAGTTGTAGTCGTACTTGATGAAGTGGAACTTGAAGTAGTCTTGGGAATCCACTTGACTAAGGTCTTAGGAGCATCTTCAAATGCATCAATTTCCTCTTGAAGCTTGTCCTTGCCTTTTTGCTTGTAGTCTTGTGGTGGAAGATCATCTTGAGCTTGTGTCCCCTTGAAAGAAGTATCATACTTCTCTTGTTGAGGAACAAACTTTGTCTTGGGGTATTGATCTTCTTCCCACTCAACTCCATTGGCATTGAACTTTCGTTCAAAACCAACACCTTGATTCTTCCGGTGCATTCCTTGCTTGCGCACAATTTCCTCGAATTGCTTACTCCCGGCAAGGCTTTTGTACACTCCTTTCTCTATAATTCCCTTCAATAAGCTATTTTCTTGCTCAAGTGTAACTTGGCTAAGACAATCATTAGTGGAATCAAGAGAACTACTAGAAGCAACAATATTGGATTTAGCATGATCATTGTTACCCCTAGAGGAAGAATCTTTCTTGTTCTTGTTACTAGACTTGACTTGAGG
Source organism: Triticum urartu (assembly GCF_003073215.2). Taxonomy (NCBI): domain Eukaryota; kingdom Viridiplantae; phylum Streptophyta; class Magnoliopsida; order Poales; family Poaceae; genus Triticum; species Triticum urartu. The sequence goes on along the minus strand of NC_053022.1, from coordinate 245,821,527 downwards.
CATGTAAGTGGATAAGAGTAAACGCTTGGCAATGTAAGAAGAACTTTTCTTGCGGAGATCATCATTGATTGCTTTTAAGAACTCATGCTCTTGCTCAAGATTGAGCTTTTCAAAGCGTAATTTCTCATGAGCTCTTAAAAGTTCTCGATGATCTTCGAAGATAGTTTCATGAGCTAACTTAAGAGTGTTTAGTTCTTTAGTTAGAGCCTCAATCTTCTCCTTATCATTGTCATTCGTTTTATCTTGATTAGCATGATTAATTGACGTTTCATCATAGTATTCATCACTAGAGTTGTCAACAAGCAAATCATCACCTAACAAGTCATCTTCATCACTATTGAAATCAACATACTCGGGGTGTGTTACCTTAGGACCTTTGGCCATGAAGCATCTTCCAATTCCTTCATTTGGTGAGTCAAATATGTCGTAGGAGTTGGTTGACACAAGTGCTAGACTGGCAACACCTTCATCTTGAGTATCTTCGGAGTCGGAGTGATAACTTCTCTCGGAGTGGCTGTCGGAGTCGGAGCCGGATACCCATTCACCAACATGAGCTTGATGTCTTCGTTTTGTGTAGCTCCTTGATGATTTTTCCTTCCTTTCCGAATCCTTGCTTCGCCGTGAGTATCTTCATTCATAACAATCATCTCTACTCCTTCTCTCTCTTGGTGGTGATTCTTTGCTTCTTCTTTTTGGAGAATCTTCTCTTCTCTTGTAGGGAGCCGTACACTCATTGGAATAGTGTTCGGGTCTTCCACAACTGTAGCAGTTTCGCTCTCGACTAGAAGATCTTTTGTCATTGTAGGACCTTGACTTGAAGCTTCTATCTTTGCTTCTACTCTTGTAGAACTTGTTGAAGTTCTTCACCATTAAGCTCAATTCTTCATTGAAGTTTTGTTTCTCACTTGATGATGTAGGGGCTTCACATGAGGCTTTGTAGGCACCACTTGATTTGTTGTGAAGTTCCTCTTTATCCTTAAGTGACATCTCATGAGCAACAATTCTTCCAATCACCTCTGTTGGCTTGAGATCTTTGTAATTGGGCATCATTTGGATCAATGTGCACACGGTATCATATTTTCCATCCAAGGCTCTTAGAATCTTCTTGATGATGAATCTATCGGTCATCTCTTCACTTCCTAAGCCGGCAATCTCATTTGTGATGAGAGCAAGCCTAGAGTACATTTCAGCGACACCTTCACCATCCTTCATTTTGAACTTGTCAAGTTGACTTTGAAGCACATCCAACTTGGATTCCTTGACGGAGTCGGTACCTTCGTGCATATCAATCAAAGTGTCCCAAATTTCCTTTGCATTCTCAAGACGGCTGATTTTGTTGAATTCTTCGGGGCACAATCCGTTGAAGATAATATCACAAGCTTGAGCATTGTATTGCAACATCTTCAACTCACCCGCGGTAGCTTCACGGTTTGGTTCTTTCCCATCAAAGAAGTCACCTTGCAAACCAACACACACAATAGCCCAAACGGCGGGGTTATGTCCAAGAATATGCATTTTCATTTTATGCTTCCAACTAGCAAAATTAGTACCATCAAAGTAAGGACCTCTACGGTGATAATTTCCCTCGCTAGACGCCATACTCTCCTAGGTTGTGAAACCAAGGCTATGACCACCAAAAGCTATGGAGATCAAAGCAGATGGAGACCAAAGCTCTGATACCACTTGTAGGATCGACAGTATGTCTAGAGGAGGGGTGATTAGACTACTTGACCAAATAAAAACTTAACCTTTTCCCAATTTTAGTTCTTGGCAGATTTTAGCTATTGTAGGACAAGTCAAGCAATCATCACACAATTCAAGCAAGCATGCAAAGAGTATATTGGCAGTGGAAAGTAAAGCATGCAACTTGCAAGAATGTAAAGGGAAGGGTTTGGAGAATTCAAACGCAATTGGAGACACGGATGTTTTTCCCGTGGTTCGGATAGGTGGTGCTATCCTACATCCACGTTGATGGAGACTTCAACCCACGAAGGGTAACGGTTGCGCGAGTCCACGGAGGGATCCACCCACGAAGGGTAGTGGTTGCGCGAGTCCACGGAGGGCTCCAGCCACGAAGGGTCCACGAAGAAGCAACCACCCACGAAGGGTCCACAAAGAAGCAACCTTGTCTATCCCACCATGGCCATCGCCCACGAAGGACTTGCCTCACTAGCGGTAGATCTTCACGAAGTAGGCGGTCTCCTTGCCCTTACAAACTCCTTGGTTCAACTCCACAATCTTGTCGGAGGCTCCCAAGTGACACCTAGCCAATCTAGGAGACACCACTCTCCAAGAAGTAACAAATGGTGTGTTGATGATGAACTCCTTGCTCTTGTGCTTCAAATGATAGTCTCCCCAACACTCAACTCTCTCTCATAGGATTTGGATTTTGTGGAAACAAGATTTGAGTGGAAAGCAACTTGGGGAAGGCTAGAGATCAAGATTCATATGGTAGGAATGGAATATCTTGGTCTCAACACATGACGTAGGTGGTTCTCTCTCAGAACATATGAGTTGGAATGGTGTATGTGTTCTGATGGCTCTCTCATCGAATGAAGAGGAGGTGGAGGGGTATATATAGCCTCCACACAAAATCCAACCGTTAACACACAGTTTTCCAATCTCGGTGGGACCGAATCAACAAACTCGGTCGGACCGAAAAGGTAAACCTAGTGACCGTTAGAGATTTTCGGTGGGACTGACATGCAACTCGGTAGGACCGATATGGTTAGGGTTTGGGCATAACGTAATCTCGGTGAGACCGATTACACAAACTCGGTGAGACCGAGTTTGGTAATAAGCTAACCAGAGAGTTGGTCAGGTAAACTCGGTGGGACCGATTTGCCCTTTCGGTGAGACCGAAAAGTTACAAAAAGGAAACAAAGAGGTTACACTGCAATCCTCGGTGGGACCGATTCGCTCTTTCGGTGAGACCGAAAAGTTATGAAAGGGAAACAGAGAGTTTGCAATCCCATCTAGGTGAGACCGAGATCCCTATCGGTAGAACTGAATTGCTAGGGTTTGGCAGTGGCTTATGACAAGTGAAACTCGGTGGCGCCGGATAGAAAGAATCGGTAGGACCGATTTTGGCTTAGGGTTTAGGTCATATGTGGATATGGGAAAGTAGTTGAGGGTTTTGGAGCATATCACTAAGCACATGAAGCAAGAGGCTCATTAAGCAACACCTCGTCCCTCCTTGATAGTATTGGCTTTTCCTAAAGACTCAATGTGATCTTGGATCACTAAAATATAAAATGAAGAGTCTTGAGCTTTTGAGCTTGAGCCAATCCTTTTTCCTTAGCATTTTGAGGGTTCCACTTTCACATCCATGCCATGCCAATCATTGAGCTTTCCTGAAATAGTCATCTTGGAATAGCATTAGCTCAATAAGCTATATGTTGTTATGAATTACCAAAACCACCTAGGGATAGTTGCACTTTCAGCGCTGCACCCAAGCAGGCGGCATCGAGTAGCTCGGCGACCTGTTCCAGCAAGGCGTTGTGGCCGCCTTCCACCAGCCTTCATCATAGGAGCTCCCGTGCCATGATGAGTGCGGATCGCGTGTTCGCCTGCTTCCAGCGGGTGTGTAGCGTCGACGCCGCGGCGTAGCCCGAAGACCGCGTGGTGGCGTGGTTGCAACGCAGCGCGGGAGCGGGCGAAGGTGGCCCATGCCGCCTACGGCCGACGGCGCTGGCTGCGAGGAGCGCGGAGTGAAGAGCTTCTTGGGTGGGAGACGCCGCCCGGGTGGGCCGAGCGGCCTAGTGCTTGGCGTGAGCTCGAGGATCTCCCGCCATGGCGGTGATGGAGCGAGTGGCGGGGAAGAGACTTCGACCGCCCCCTACCTAGCGCGCCAAATGTCAGATTCGGGGCTCCACAGACCCACGAAAGGTTCGAACTTAGGGGCGTGTGCAAAGAACTCAATCTCCCCAGCCTACCAACTCGTCGCTCTCATAGCCTAGGTCAATTAACTAGAAAGGAAAGAGACACACCAGTTTACCCAGGTTCGGGCAACCTTGCGGTGTAAAACCCTACTCCTGCTTTGTGGTGGATTAGCCTCGAGGTGGGCTGAGGATGAACTAGTACAAAGGAAGAACTACCTTAGGAGGTCTGTTCTTGGGTGTGGTGTGAGCTGGTGAGGGTTTGGATGGCTCAATCCTCCTACGGTGGTGGCTAACCTATATTTATAGTGGCCTTGGTCCTCTTTCCCCAAAATGAAGGTGGGAAGGGATCCCACAACGGCCAAGTTTGAAGGAAGACAAATAGTACATCCTATCCTAACGAAAGGTGGTCTTTTCCTGCAAAGCTTCTGATCGTGACATCATGGTGGGCTCGACAATGACCTCCATCCTGTTGTCCTGGCGGTCTTGGTCCTGTAGCATGGAAATGGAAGCCTTTGGCTGATTCCTCGGGACTCCACGCCTACGCTTGCCTCCTTAGCACCAAAGAGGAAACCTATTGCATTGTGCCCGCTGGCGCCCGCCCAGCCTTGGTAGTCATGGATTGCGTCACTTGGACCTCACGAGGTGGGCGCCTGCATAGGAATCTCCGCTCCTCAAGAGCCAGCCTAGGGAGGCCGCTCCCTCTAGAGGTCTTGGCATCGTTCGCCTCGCGAGGCTTGGGCCCTCATGAGGGTCTTATGTTGTTGATGCTGAAGATGGCCGTACCAGGCCGTTGAGGACGCCACACCATGGGTCACAGGTAGGCAAGTCTGGGTACCCTGGTTCCTAGAATGCCGACAATAGTTCTCGAACTCGTAGGGTCTGCACGCTTAATGTTCGATGACGATATAGTATTATATGAGTTATGTGATTTTGTGACCGAATGTTGTTCGGAGTCCCGGATGAGTTCGCGGACATGACGAGGAGTCTCGAAATGGTCGAGAGGCAAAGATTTATATATAGCACGATGGTATTCGGACACCCGAAGTGTTTCGGAGAAAACCGGATAGTCATCGGAGTACCGGAGGGGGTACCGGTCACCCTCGGGAGAATATTGGACCTATTGGGCCATAAGAGGGGAGCACACTGTCGGTGTCAAAACCGGGCCAATCTCGGGTAGGGGGTCCCGAAGTGTTCATGTGAGGATCGAAGGTAACAAGGGACAGAGGGAACACGATGTGTACCCAGGTTCGAGCCCTCTTAATGGAGGTAAAACCCTACGTCCTGCTTGATTGTATTTGATGAGTATAGGGGTTACATGAGTCGATCTATCTCGAGATTGTAATGGCTAAACCCTAGATGTCTGGCCTATATGAATTCTGATGATCCCTATGGACTAAGCCCTCCGGTTTATATATACAACAGAGGGGTACAGAGGCGGTTTAGAAGGGAAGGAAACAATACATCCGGGCTCCAATATTTCCCTCCACGCATCTAGGGGTCCTATCCGAACACGGGAAACAATCTTCGTTCTATCTTCACGGCCCATCAGCCCGGCCCATGCTTGAGTAGGCCAGACACCTGAGGACCCCCGAATCCAGGTCTCCCTCAGTAGCCCCCGAACTTGCCTTCAATGTCGACGTAGTATCCGGCTTATGTCTTCGGCTTTGCAAGGCGGGTTCTTCATTATACTTCGACCCAACAACAGTCCGACTCTATCCTCCATGTTTTGTCTTTATGACTTCTTCCTGTCGTTGCTTCAATTTTCGCGCGTCGGATGAATTCGAGCGGTTCATGATTTTTTGCAAATAAGCCCCTCATCACGCTCGGACGACATCTATATAAGGAGATTTAGATCCCCAAATGCCATCTCACATCGTGCAAAAGAAAAACCGTCAAAATTAGCTATTAAAAAGCCTTCCAACATGGCCAGCGCCCCAGGCTCCTCTTCGTGCCCCCATGGCCCTCAAGAGGGTGATTGGTAGAGTTGCTCAGTGCCTCATCTTCAGCTGAGTTGACTCCAGACGCAGGGCTATCTTCCCCTTGCAGATCTAGTCCTCGTTCGAGCGGGATTGGCCTCAATCGGCAACGATGTGATGGCTGAGAACTTCCCCAACCCCAATAAGGAGGAGAGGGTGTGCTTTGTCCCATTCCTGTTGCGGGGCCTAGGATTTCCAATCCATCCCTTTCTCAAGGGCCTATTGGAATTTTACGGCATCCAACTGCACAACCTCACCCCAAGTTCGATTCTACAAATCTCAGGTTTTGGTTCCCTCTGTGAACTGTTCTTAGGCATTGAGGCCCATTTTGAACTATGGAGGAAGTTCTTTTGCCTTGTTCCCCGCCACCGAGGAGGCTCCATATTTGAAGTGGGCAGTGCCGAAGTATGGCGTATAGCCGAATCCGGATACCTCATAGGAACTTCCAAAGAGGTATACCCATAGTGGTCTTCGGAATGGTTCTACACGGATGACGTCCCACTGCAGGACCCAGTTCGGCGTGGTCTTCCTGAATTTTTCAGCGCTCCTTTAAAGAAGCGCTTCAACTGGCGTCCCCAAAGTCCCAAGGAGGAAGACATTGCGGAAAGAAAAAGGTTGGTCAGCAAGGTCAGGTTACTAGCCCATACCGAGATCTCGATAGTCGAGGCCATGGCTATTGCAATAAAGAGGTGCGTCCAACCTCTCCAATCTAGAGTAACTCCCTTATTGTGTTACAAAGGAGAAGATGCCGCATCCCGTTACAGACGGAAGGGTCCGGATACCCCTGCCGAACTGGCCACAATCTTGGCCGATCTGTATAAGGGTGAAAAAGAGGATTTCCTCCGCTTAAACTGCCGGGAAGGCTATTCCATGTACAACCCCATTGAATGGGTAAGACTTCGATTATCTGTGTTGCCTTATTGCCATTATGGCATGCTAACTTGTTTTTTGTTAAAACAGTCATGGCGGAAGATGATCGAGGATGTTCATTGTCCTACCCATAGTTGGAGGACCATGATCGCGATGAAGACCCTGGCTTTCGCGAGGATTCAGATATATATATAGAGAGAGAGTTTGATGACGGGGTATTTTATCAAGCGAGCCTTGACGGCTCGGAAGTGGCTATCACTGCCGACTACCCCCGCCCTTATCCCTTTTCCATCATAAGTATTCGGAGGGCTCTTAAAAGGAAGTCCCTACTTGCACCTTTATCCTATTATACTGATCTAGTCTTTAATAGGATCGGCACTCGGCGGACCATACCTCCTCAAAGGCAGCCCCTACGCAAGGTCATCGTTCAAAATGGAAGGGGACCGGGAGCACTACAAAAACCTCACAGTCTTCCGAGGTATGTCTTCTTAATACATGCCTAGGCATGAGTCTGGATTGTTTAAAGTCTCCTTTTATCCTTGATGTCAGGAGAAACACGCGGTAGACGGTGGGAAAACGCCCTGTTAGCTGAATGTCCGCCAATCCGGTGCCGGACTCGCCAATTAGGACGAGAGACGATGCCATGCCAGTGCCGCCGCCTTAGAAGGATTCAGACGACGTATCTGCCATGAATTTTGAAGTGGAGAGTGTCGGTTCTATATCCGGCATATCTCATAGTAGGGGTCCTAAGCTAGGCGTCTTGGAGCAATGGTAACATGGACACGGGATTTTACCCAGGTTCGGGCCCTCTTGATGGAGGTAAAACCCTACGTCCTACTTTTGATTGTATTCATATGGGGTGTAGTACAGAGTACATGTGTCTACCACGAGATTGATCTAATGAATATAAGATGTTCTATTGACTAGCCTGGCCTCGGTTTATATAACATACCGGAGTCCTAGGGTTTAGAGGAGTCCGTGTCGTGGGCGCCAAGTCTTGTGGAATCATCCTTGTATGCGGCATGGGCTGCCCGAAGTGGCCCATGAGTGAACCGCCATGCGGGTCCATGGCCCGATACACCTATTCGAGAGACGACGTGTTGAGTACCGCCTAGTCCAGGACACCGTTAGTAGCCCCCTGAACCGGTCTGCAAGTTGGGGACGCTCCTCGATTCTTCCAAAGTGTTCTTCATCTTCGGTCATCGGTCTTGAAAACTGGTTCAACAAATCTTCTCATCTTCGATCTTGAGGATTGTCGAAGTGAATACGAGAGTTTACACGTCGGGTATCCGAGGAGCCCCTTTAAGTTCTCGGCCTTTGTCAATGCCTTGTTATTTTTATGCCACACCTCGGGTTTGAAATTGTTCCCGTGCGGCGGTGTCCTCTTGCATCTGAGCTCCAATGTCGGACTGTATTCGAGGTATCTTTTGCAGCCGTGCAACAACGCCGGACTGCTTCTGAGCTCCAACGCCGGGATGTATCCGAGATCCAACGCTAGACTGTATCTGAGCTCCAGCACTGGAATGTATCCAAGCTCCAACGTCGGAATGTATCCGAGCACCAACGCCGGACTGTATGCGAGGTGTCATAGATTACCTTGGTCTTGAAAAAGTTAAAAGGGTTCAACCGAGCTTAATGCCAGATATGCCCTTTATGGGTTTAATTCTGATTTGTGCAATGTATTTTCTGCCGAGATGTATAGCCAGTACCCCTCAAGGTGTGTGTCGGCCAAAAATTCGAGGTGCACATTACTGGAGATAGTGATTGGCAGACGGGCCCTTGAGAGAGGGTTTTGAGAAGTCGCTGTAATATATTATCTTGATGCCAGATAAGTCCCAGATGGTACCTATTGTTATCCAAAGATGCGTTTGCCCAAAGTTCGGTCAAGCTGAACACTGAGCACTTTGAATTTTTTGTATTGAATAGGCAATGCAGTAGCCCTTGAGACACTGGTCGGGTGGCAACACCAGATCAGGGGATCGATGTGCCCCTTTAATATTAGTAAATGATAAGCCCGAAGTCCAGTAGCCCCCGAGCCTTAATGTGGGCACGAGTGGCCGAATTAAGGATCGATGTCCGGAGTAAAATCACAAATTATGTGTAATGATTCTATGTATCCAAGTACTCTACATCATTAATGCTCGGATCCGCACTGTACAAAACTTTGTTGACCGACCATCGGCTTCAACATCCTCGGCCAGTAGCCGGGGAGTGTTTTCCCACTTTATAAAGCCTTTATGAGGGAAAAGATTTACGACAAACAAGGCAATCCGGCCATATGGTTTTATAAACAAAGGTATGCAGAGAGAATGTTATATTAGTATTTAATGTAAGAGTCATCTTCCAAAGAAAATAGTCCCGCTATCGGTTCATTTCTTTGGGTTGTCATGCCGACCATGATCATGAAACCTCACCTCCGATCAATGTGGGAGAAAAATATTGAGGATTTAGTCTGGGGATAGTTCCCGAACTATGTGGTCTTTAGCGAACCTAAATTTTCACTTCTGTCGTTGCCGACCAATTATATGCTTTAAGATCACTAGCTTTCGGCTTCACCCAATCTGAGGTACTAACTCGGATGACCCGGGAGTAACAATCACAGAGGTGCTCCCTTTACCGCCTAGCCGAACAATCAGGAACGTAGGGGCAAGCACAAGAGCCAGGCAACCCAGCTTGGCCAAAATCTTAAGTCAAATTGATGCATATTTATGGCTTTATAACGATAATTATGGAAGGCAACGCTTGTATAATCAATACAAACGCTGATGATATTTATTTTGACTCCATTGTGACTGTTTATCATTTGAAAGTGGACCATTGTCGGCTTCTACCCCTTTGTAGATGCTACATAGGGTGTTTCAGTAGTAATAAGACAACCCTTAGCTGACGTCTAGGTGCCCGGGGGCGGTTGTGTTAGCGAAAACAAGGCAATCAGATATGCAGGCTTTATAACTTTCACTTAGTCATAGGAGCTTTAAACTGGGGAAGCTAGCTACGAGCCCCCGATTAGTGTTCGGCACCGACTAAAGTCTAGCCATTAACACTTCGGCCAATGTTATGAAAGGCCCATCGTTTATCATGGGGTAATCGGTATCGATCTATAGTTTGACACCATCATCAGATCGCTGACCAGTTTTCGCCCATTGTGACAGTCAGTTTTCGGCTTTCTCCATAGAGGTGCTTAACCATGCGAGCTGGAAGCACAATCGCAGTGGTTCTCCCTTTTCACACCTAGCCAAACAAAGCGGGACATAGTAGGCAAGCACAAGATTTGGGCAACCCAACTATTGACCAAAGACACAATTCGAAACCGATGCATATATAGCAATACCCGAGAATGTTTTTGCCGAATCTCTAAAGGTATCCGGCGTTGCACTGCGAAAAACTTCTGTAAAACTTTATGCCCGAACGAAATCAAGTCATTAGGTGCCAATCCGAAAATTGGTCTTACTTTTGTGCTTCTGTCGTGCATTAATATGACACATCCGATCTCAAGACTTCAAGCGGGTCAGCCTATAGCTGCAACCTCCTAACCCGAAGCCGCAGTAGTGCTCGTTAAGCCAGTTTAGCGAACTAAACTCGAGCGGCATTAGATAGAAAACAAGCTATCCGGCTATTGACCACACACTCGAGTCAAGAAAGGAGTGGTAGAAAAAGATTTTGCAACGACTTAGAAGAAGAACACTTATTATAAAATGGCTCATATAAATTTAAGAGCCCCAGTTAACACGGGACAAGAAAAGTGGTTTTTAACGAACCTCATTTTTGACAAACATATTTTAGCATAAATATAAGGTTTGGTCGAACCGAACAAGAATAAAAAAACTGAGCATGGAAGGGACTTAGCTGGTTAATGTGCTCGATATCGATGCACAGCCCGAGCTTACGGCGGGACAATGTCCCAGCCCCCAAGCCGGTCCCGAGGTGGCGGAGCGAAGAGCTCGACACTCCGAAATGGCGACATAGTACAACTAATGTGGCGGGGTGGAACCTCCAGTCCGACTGAGGCGACGGTGTCGGCCGGCAGTATGACGCCGAAGTCCGTGGTGTGGGTTAATGAAGTGATGACGACGCCTCGGTCCAGCTGAGGTGATGCAAAATGGACGTATCAACTCCCCCAAGTGTAGACCTCGCTTGTTCTCAAGCGGAAGCTGATATCAAAAAATATGTCTACATGTTTAGAGATAGAGGTGTCAATAAAATAAAATACGGACATGAGGGCATCATGATCATTCTTAGAATAGCAATATATATATATATATATATATATATTGTCATATGATTTCTTATGCTAAAGTAACAATCTATTCACAATGTAAAGTATGAAGCAGAAACTTCATTGAAAATCTAGCAAACTATAATCTCAGTCATTGAAGCAATTGCAATTTATCATAACATCGGAAAGAGTCAATATAAGAGCTTTTCAGCAAGTCCACATACTCAACTATCATTTAGTCTTTCACAATTGCTAACATTCACCCAATACTTATGGGTATGAAGTTTTAATCAGACACAGAGAAAGATAGGGAATTATAGTTCTAGCACCCCTAGTGTCATGCTACAGTAACCCCTATTAATGGTGCCATGTCATCATGTTACTGTTGCTAATCCTCACTTGACCCAAATCACTGTTCATATTCAAACTCAAATTTAAAGTCAAAAATTCAAATTTGCCAAATCTGAAAACTAAAATGTTCAAAGTGTGGCAAATAATCCCGGGTAATTATCATGTTGGAACCAACCTCTTTTGGATTCCGAAAGTGCCCCTGGAAATTATTTAGTGGTCCAATATCATATTAATTGGCCTTTTCAATTTCCAAAAAAAATGCTTGAACAATTTCGTTGGCTCTAAAACTTTTTGTGCAAAACCACAATTTCGTGCTAGAATTATGTGCCAAGTTTTGTTCAGAGCAAGAACCATTGGTGTCCCAACTTAATGCAAAGAAGTACTGTACAATGTCAAACAGTAAAAGAAAAGGCTTAAAAAAAGAGGGACCTAATCTACTGGGCCGCTTGGCCCCATTTAGCAAAGCCGGCCCAGCCAGCCCACATGGCCTCCTCACCTCGCTACAGGAGGCAGGGGTGGCCGTGGCGGCCATCCGTCGGCCGAGGCCGAGCATGGCGGCCATCCCGCGCTCCTCCTTCTCTATAAGGCCCCGGTGCCCCTCCTCTCGAACCCTAATCCCCTCCCTCGCGCCCCCATCTCCTCTCCCTCGCTCCCCCTCGACGAAATCGCCCCGCCACGACACCCCCGTCGCCATCACGCCGTTGTTCCGCGAGCTCCGGCGCCACCCCAACCCTTCCCCGGGCCCGCCTCTCTCGACTACAGGGCCCCGTGAGCCCTCTCATCTTTCCCCCTCTCTCTCCCGCGCGAATCCACGCCCGGAGCTTAGCTGCGCTCGCGTTTGCCCGCACCTCACCCCGGCCGCACCCAGGCCGCGCCTCGCCTCCCCGTCACGGGCGACTGCCCTCCCGTGCGCGCTCACATGCGTCCTGCCCTGCGCCGGCCACGCCCCCGGGCTCCCTTGCCCGCGTAGTCCTGCGCCTCGGCGCGGCCTCGCCACTGCCGGCCGTGCTCGCCGTCGCTGTCGCCCGCGCCCTCTGCTTGCTGCCTCTGTTACCGGTTGTCGTCCGTCGCAACTGCCGCTGATGCCTTGCAGCCGCTACTGCTGCTCCGGCTTAGTTGCTGCGCTGATGCTTGCTCGCCGCGCCCTAGCGCGCGTGCGGCCCCGTCGACCTTGCCCTGCATGCGCCTCACCTCCAGCGTCGGACGCATGTGTCCCTGGTGCTACACTGCTGCATGCTGCTGGGGCTGCTGGTTACAGCCACCGGTGTCCCTGCGTAGTGCGTGCACGCCCGTGTCCCGGCCTGCTGCTTGCGCCGACGCCACCACTACTGCTTGCGGACTGCATAGCTAATACTGCTGCTGCCTGCCATGGCGGCCGTGGGTGTGTGATGTGTGTGTGCAGCGTGTACGTGCTCTGTGTGTGCGCGTGTTGTATGAGTGTGCCATGCGTGTGGCCGGTTGGGTTCTGCCCAGTGCCCACTAATAGCCAGCCCTTGTTTAAATTAGTAGTACTAGGTTTAGGTTTAGCTAATATTAGTTGGTGCTAAATTAGTCTGGTAACAGATGATGTTTGGTCCCCCATTAATTAGGTTTGTTTTATTTATTTGTTTATAGGTATAGCATATGACATGTGGACCCATAGGCACTGTTCACTATTTGACCCATTCAACTTTGACTTGTTGACTTTGACCGGCTCCACCTGTCAGACCCCCCTATTAGGTACACTCCGTGTACCCATGGTAAATTGCAGTTTATTATCGAATTAGTATTAAATTCAGAAAATTATTAAACTTTGAAAATTCATATAAAATAAACCGTAGCTCGGATCGAAAAACTTTATACATGAAAGTTGCTCAGAAAAATTCAACGGATCCGAATACGCGGTCCGTTCATCTGTCACATGCCCCTAGCATGCTGAACATGGAACATTCCCCCTCCGGTCATCTGTCTGACACAGGTCCGGAACCGGGAAAACATTCCTGGTTAAGTTTTCCCCTTCACCTATATCATGTAGTACTGCGTTAGAACACCCCCTAGTACTGCTTATTGCTTGTCCTGTATCTGTTTGCTCTCTATTTACTGTTTCTTCCCCCTCTTCTTTTCGGTAGACCCCGAGACCGTTGCTGATGTCCTTGTGATCGACTACATCGACGACGACCCCCTCCTTGCTAGAGCAACCAGGAAAGCCCCCCCTTTGATCATCCCAATATCGCCCATTCCATTCTCTCATGCTTGCATTAGATTTTGCTACTGTAATTGTTTGCTCCTATTCTGATGCATAGCCTGCTTTTGTATCTGCTGTTGTACCTTACCTGCTTATCCTAAACTGCTTAGTATAGGTTGGTTAGTGATCCACCAGTGACCCCCACCTTTTCCTTGTTGCCCCTGCTTCATCATCGAAGACCCGATCAACGGGATCGAAGATCAGGCCCCGACACCGCACATCACCCCCCCTAGTTGTACGACTCTGCAGAGTTACCATCGAGTGCCGAGGGTGGAACCTCTTACATCACTCCTGATGAGATCTCTGTAGTGTAGCTATACGGTCGAGGTCATCGAGGGTGATTTCCTCCTTAACCACTTCCGTTATGGCTCTGTCATGCAACCCATCAAACGTGAACCTCGAGTGTGGATCCTCTTACGTTCACCTTGATGACAACATCGAGTGGAATTCACCGGGGGTGATTCCTCGGGTTTTCCCTTTGGTGTTAGACACACAGTTACTATGGTTACTATGACTTTACACTGAACCATGTTACTAAGGACGGGTCGACCCTGAGGGGTACCCGCGCGAGCATAATAGCGAGTGATGTGGAGTCGGGTTGACCTGGATGGTGCCCGCGAGATAATTACGAGGCGTGGCCGGGCATTCCTAGCCCTTGCCGCAAGTCCTCGAGACGGGGCAATGGGGTCACATCTTTCGTGAGTCTCTGCTTGTTACCGCGCGTTCCTAATCCACTATGAGTTGGATATTTGATCCGAGGGGCCTCTGGCCTGATAGCACTAACCATCACGTGGGCATAGTATGGGCGTTCTACGTCGTATGCATCAGCCGGAGCTTAATAGACGTCAGCGACTGTGCGGCGCGCGCCGGGTTGGACTGGTAAGCTCCTGCCCTTTTAGGGAGGTAGCTAGGTCTGCTCACCGGCCGCGTACGCAACGTGCAGGAGTTCCCAGGGAGATGGCCCATTACCCCTGGGGGCATAGGTTTAGTCCGGCATGCTGACCTCTGTATTAAGCTTAGGTCGGGTTGCGGCGTATTATTTGGCCGAGGTCGGGCATGACCCAGGAAAGTGTGTCCGGCCGGAGTTGATCAAGCATGGTGGGTAAGTTGGTGCACCCCTGCTGGGAAGAAAACATCTATCGATAGCATGTCCTACGGTAACGGGCACTTGGAGTTGTGTCCCGATCGATACAACTAGAACTGGATACTTGTGATAAGACTGGATGGTGATGAGTAATGGTTTGTGACGACAACTGGATAGTATGGCTCTGGGATTGCTTTCTCGCAGGGAGTCGAGAAAGGATCTCTGGCCGAGGTTGATAACACTTTTACTACTTTACTTTCTGCTACTCTTCTCCCTCCTGTTGCTGCAAGATGGTGGTTTCCAGAAGATGCTAGTCTTCGATAGGACTAGCTTCTCCCCATCTTATTCTGGCATTTCTACAGCCCAATCCACATATATAGCTTTCCTTTGATAATGTTGCATATGTAGTGTAGATCCTTGCTTGCGAGTACTTTGGATGAGTACTCACGGTTGCTTTGCTCCCCCTTTTCCCCCTTTTCCCATTCTTCTCAAATGTCGCAACCAGATGGTGGAGCCCAGGATCCAGACGACACCACCGACGACTACTAAAACCCCGAGGGTGCCTACTACCACGTGGAGGCCGCCGCCGACTAGGAGTAGTTAGGAAGTTCCTAGGCAGGAGGCCTTGCCTTTTCGATCGTTGTTGCTTTTGTGCTAGCCTTCTTAAGGCAAACTTGTCTAACTTATGTCTGTACCCAGATATTGTTGCTTCCGCTGACTCTTGTGTATTCGAGCTTATGTATTCGAGCCCTCGAGGCCCCTGGCTTGTAATATAAAGCTTGTATTATTTTAATTTGTGTCTAGAGTTGTGTTGTGATATCTTCCCGTGAGTCCTTGATCTTGATCGTACACATTTGCGTGTATGATTAGTGTACGATTGAATCGAGGGCGTCACAAGTTGGTATCAGAGCCGACTGCCTGTAGGATCCCCCTTTCTAACTCCTTGGCCAAAGTTGAGTCTAGAAACCGAAAACTGTTTTACTAACTTGGTTGTGTGGCTTATGGGCCCACGTCGCCATATGGGTGGTATTAGGATCTTTTATTCCTTGTCTATACTCTGGGACTCTGATCTCTCTTCTATTCGGGTTAAATGATTTTGTTAACTCTAACTCTAGGTTCTCGTAAATTCTTTTTCCCGGAGAGCCCCTCACTCCAGATGATTGCTTGGTGCACCAGAAGATTCTGAAGATACTCTCCGATGTTTTCCCGAGACCCTTGTACCCTTCGCCGTTGCGATCCCTACCACCGATAAATCCTTATGAGTAACTACCTACATTGCCGTTCATACCTTCATCCCCAGTTGCTCTTGTTATTACAAGATGCCCCGAATTACTCTCGGTTGTCCTGAGAATCCGTTGAGCCTACTGCCTTGCAGTTCTTTGCCACATGAATACCCCTACGGATAATTACTCGCGCTTGCCGAGTATCCGTTCATCCACAGTTGTTCATGTGATTCACAAAATTCTTTGGAATGCTATTCGATATTTCGAAAATCCTCAGTAGCTTATTGCTCTTGTTCTTCACTACCTGCTTGCATGATGGTTAATTCCATATGGCTAGCAATATCCATTGAAATTCGTTGTGGTTGATTTTCTGATCCTATTGTTTCAACATGTTTGTGAATGCACGCAATCATCAGCTGATCCTTATGAAATTCGTCCTTTTGACTCAGACGTCACTTCAAACATGAGCCGGTTCTCGGCAAATCAAACCTTGAATGATTGTCGATCTATGTCTTTTCAACTTGCTTATCTTTTAATTAGAGCATCTGCTTCTGATTCCCCGAATCGGAAATCATAATTCATTTGCATTTAATCTTTGGAATTATCAGATGTTTTCAAAATCCGATGCCTCTGCATTATTTCTTCGTCTGATTGAATATCGATACTCACATCAGCTCCGTTGTGGATCGCCGAATCCATTATTGGATTATCATCCAACAGTGTCGTCCATATTCAAAGAACCTCATGAAGTTATTTCCCAGATACATAATGCCTTTGGTAAATTGTATCCTCTCCTTTTGTCAACCATACTCTGCTTTCGAGCTTGTGTTGTTTATTTCTGAAGTTTGTGGAATGGGTTCCTAAGATGCCCCTATGGGTTGAACCTATGCCTCACCTAATCCTGTTGAACCCGAGAGTTTTAACGAGTCTTACTCTTCTGGTGTTTAGCCAGATAACTTTTCAACACTACAACTTCATTAAAAGCGAGAAGTAAAATGAAAGGTTATGCATTGTAGAAGTGGGAGTCGACCCTGAACCTTTGTGTTCATGCCCACGGACACGGTGTGGAACTTATCATGAAAGCTTCTTGCAAGGATATTTAATCATTTGAATAATTCTTTCGGTATCGTAAATTGGATCCCTTGCAGTTATGGTCTCGACCATATTTCTTCCTTGATCTCATTTACTGGGTAAGTTAAAATTACTTATCCTCTGCAAATCATTTCCCCCGTCCAACCTCTACTCTGATTTACCTTCTGGCATTACACCTAGTACTTGATACTGGGAAGCATTATATCCCATCACAACATTCCTAGCCTGATCGGCTATATCATTATCGAGCTAATTTTAACTATGCTACCCGGTCCTTCTTCCCGGAGCACATTTTTCGATAATGAGCTAAGCCTACGTCGATCTTCCTCGTCTTATCATTTCGCCTTGAACAGCAAGCTTGATTTCGAGTATGTGTCATACCCATGGTTCCAATAAGCTTTCGCTTCATCATTCCTTTGACTTGATGTCATCGCCGATCGATTACATCTTCATGAAATCTCTCGACAAATGTGTCATGATCATCATCAACATTCTGAGCTCTTCCAGGTTATGAATCGAATTCATGGTGAGAAATACCATCCTTGCCCCCTCGATGAATTCTTGCTCAGCCCGTGGGCCCCATCCTCATCTTTTCCTTGCTAAAATTGTATGACTTATTTTATAAGTTGTTCCCAATGGGTCCTTGTGTATCCAAAGTCTGACCTTTCTCTGATGACCATGTCAATGCTACCTCGAAGCATGACTGTGGTTTTCCGAATATCAACAAGGACATCAGAAGCACAATACAAAATGTTTCTCGTTCAATTACCCTCACACTGTTGTATGGGTAATATCATGACTCTTCCCTCGCCCCCTTTATCTAAATGCTTTTGAACTTGTTGTCATATCATTTATATCCTGCTCCGCTTCCCCTTGGGAAGGATTTACTCCCAATTCTTGTGTGTAAACACATTTTCCTTTCGATTGGTCTGATCAATCTGATAATTTCTTTTTCCTTTCCATTGGGTTGTTTAACCTTCTTGTGATCTATATGATATAAGCAGAAATCATTCCCTGCTTATAAAACACCCCGATGTACAACCTTGTCAGTGAGACCCTGTTACTATTGTTGATGACATTCCGGTAACCACCGATGGATGAGAACTTTGCCTATTGGTCTGCCTCGTTCAACGAGCAGGAAAATGGTTCTCTTTGTCCCACGCCCTTGGTACCAAACTTTGTTGCCAACATAACTAGCAGGCTATCCTCTGACCTGCCTTGCTATCATGACCGTTCGAGATGTTAGCGCCATCCTGCTTTTAACCCACATGGTGGCCCATAACCCATAGTTCCACAGGATCGAAACCTGATTCTCCTGTACACCCTTGTTTCTAAGATTATTTCTCATGCTTGGCTTCATATGAAAATCCCGAGCCACTTTCCGAGAGGCGATCTATACTGGTATCATACGCAATACTTGTTCCCATTGCTCTGAACCCCTTTCACCCTCTGTTTCAAGCAACGAACGGTTGCCGACCCGGTTGAAGCTTCTTATTGCTCCTTCTTACCTTGCTCTCGATGACTTTCTTGAAGTTCAACTCGAGAGATGCCTCTATGCCACGTTCACCAAGATAGCCCCCAGGTACCTATCTTGTTTAGAACTCCATCCATCCCGAGTCTTCCCCATTACTCCACCTCTTAAATCTCGGGACGAGATTTCTTGTAGTGGAGGAGATTTGTAACACCCCTAGTGTCATGCTACAGTAACCCCTGTTAATGGTGCCATGTCATCATGTTACTGTTGCTAATCCTCACTTGACCCAAATCACTGTTCATATTCAAACTCAAATTTAAAGTCAAAAATTCAAATTTGCCAAATCTGAAAACTAAAATGTTCAAAGTGTGGCAAATAATCCCCGGGTAATTATCATGTTGGAACCAACCTCTTTTGGATTCCGAAAGTGCCCCTGGAAATTATTTAGTGGTCCAACATCATATTAATTGGCCTTTTCAATTTCCAAAAAAATGCTTGAACAATTTCGTTGGCTCTAAAACTTTTTGTGCAACACCACAATTTCGTGCTAGAATTATGTGCCAAGTTGTGTTCAGAGCAAGAACCATTGGTGTCCCAACTTAATGCAAAGAAGTACTGTACAATGTCAAATAGTAAAAGAAAAGGCTTAAAAAAAGAGGGACCTAATCTACTGAGCCGCTTGGCCCCATTTAGCAAAGCCGGCCCAGCCAGCCCCCGTGTCCTCCTCCCCTCGCTACAGGAGGCAGGGATGGCCGTGGTGACCATCCGTCGGCCGAGGCCGAGCGTGGCGGCCATCCCGCGCTCCTCCTTCTCTATAAGGCCCCGGCGCCCCTCCTCTCGAACCCTAATCCCCTCCCTCACGCCCCCATCTCCCCCCCCTCGCCCCCCCTCGACGAAATCCCCCCGCCACGACGCCCCCGTCGCCATCACGCCGTTGTTTCGCGAGCTCCGGTGCCACCCCAACCCTTCCCCGGGCCCGCCTCTCTCGACTACAGGGCCCCGTGAGCCCTCTCATCTTTCCCCCTCTCTCTCCCGCGCGAATCCACGCCCGAAGCTTAGCTCCGCTCGCGTTTGCCCGCACCTCACCCCGGCCGCGCCCAGGCCGCGCCTCGCCTCCCCGTCACGGGCGACTGCCCTCCCGCGCGCGCCCGCATGCGTCCTGCCCTACGCCGGCCACGCCCCCGGGCTCCCCTGCCCGCGTAGTCCTGCGCCTCTGCGCGGCCTCGCCGCTGCCGGCCGTGCTCGCCGTCGCTGTCGCCCGCGCCCTCTGCTTGCTGCCTCTGTTACCGGTTGTCGTCCGTCGCAACTGCCGCTGATGCCTTGCAGCCGCTACTGCTGCTCCGGCTTAGTTGCTGCGCTGATGCTTGCTCGCCGTGCCCTTGCGCGCGTGCGGCCCCGTCGACCTTGCCCTGCATGCGCCTCACCTCCAGCGTCGGACGCCTGTGTCCCTGGTGCTACGCTGCTGCATGCTGCTGGGGCTGCTGGTTACAGCTGCCAGCGTCCCTGCATAGTGCGTGCACGCCCGTGTCCCGGCCTGCTGCTTGCGCCGACGCCACCACTACTGCTTGCGGACTGCATAGCTAATACTGCTGCTGCTTGCCATGGCGGCCGTGGGTGTGTGATGTGTGTGTGCAGCGTGTATGCGTGCTCTGTGTGTGCGCGTGTTGTATGAGTGTGCCATGCGTGTGGCCGGTTGGGTTCTGCCCAGTGCCCACTAATAGCCAGCCCTTGTTTAAATTAGTAGTACTAGGTTTAGGTTTAGCTAATATTAGTTGGTGCTAAATTAGTCTGGTAACAAATGATGTTTGGTCCCCCATTAATTAGGTTTGTTTTATTTATTTGTTTATAGGTATAGCATATGACATGTGGACCCATAGGCACTGTTCACTATTTGACCCATTCAACTTTTACTTGTTGACTTTGACCGGCTCCACCTGTGATACCCCCCTATCAGGTACACTCCGTGTACCCATGGTAAATTGCAGTTTATTATCGAATTAGTATTAAATTCAGAAAATTATTAAACTTTGAAAATTCATATAAAATAAACCGTAGCTCGGATCGAAAAACTTTATACATGAAAGTTGCTCAGAAAAATTCAACGGATCCGAATACGCGGTCCGTTCATCTGTCACATGCCCCTAGCATGCTGAACATGGAACATTCCCCCTCCGGTCATCTGTCTGACACAGGTCCGGAACCGGGAAAACATTCCTGGTTAAGTTTTCCCCTTCACCTATATCACGTAGTACTGCGTTAGAACACCCCCTAGTACTGCTTATTGCTTGTCCTGTATCTGTTTGCTCTCTATTTACTGTTTCTTCCCCCTCTTCTTTTCGGTAGACCCCGAGACCGTTGCTGATGTCCTTGTGATCGACTACATCGACGACGACCCCCTCCTTGCTAGAGCAACCAGGAAAGCCCCCCCTTTGATCATCCCAATATCGCCCATTCCATTCTCTCATGCTTGCATTAGATTTTGCTACTGTAATTGTTTGCTCCTATTCTGATGCATAGCCTGCTTTTGTATCTGCTGTTGTACCTTACCTGCTTATCCTAAACTCCTTAGTACAGGTTGATTAGTGATCCACCAGTGACCCCCACATTGTCCTTGTTGCCCCTGCTTCATCATCGAAGACCCGATCAACGGGATCGAAGACCAGGCCCCGACACCGCACATCACCCCCCTAGTTGTACGACTCTGCAGAGTTACCATCGAGTGCCGAGGGTGGAACCTCTTACATCACTCCTGATGAGATCTCTGTAGTGTAGCTATACGGTCGAGGTCATCGAGGGAGATTTCCTCCTTAACCACTTCCGTTACGGCTCTGTCATGCAACCCATCAAATGTGAACCTCGAGGGTGGATCCTCTTACGTTCACCTTGATGACAACATCGAGTGGTATTCACCGGGGGTGATTCCTCGGGTTTTCCCTTTGGTGTTAGACACACAGTTACTATGGTTACTATGACTTTACACTGAACCACGTTACTAAAGACGGGTCGACCCTGAGGGGTACCCGCGCGAGCTTAATAGCGAGTGATGTGGAGTCGGGTTGACCTGGAAGGTGCCTGCGAGATAATTACGAGGCGTGGCCGGGCATTCCTAGCCCTTGCCGCAAGTCCTCGAGACGGTGCAACGGGGTCACATATTTCGCGAGTCTCTGCTTGTTACCGCGCGTTCCTAATCCACTATGATTTGGATATTTGATCCGAGGGGCCTCTGGCCTGATAGCACTAACCATCACGTGGGCATAGTATGGGCGTTCTGCGTCGTATGCATCAGCCGAAGCTTAATAGACGTCAGCGACTGAGCGTCACGCACCGGGTTGGACTGGTAAGCTCCTGCCTTTTTAGGGAGGTAGCTAGGTCTGCTCACCGGCCGCGTACGCAACATGCATGAGTTCCCGGGGAGATGGCCCATGACCCCTGGGGGCATAGGTTTAGTCCGGCGTGCTGACCTCTCTATTAAGCCTAGGTCGGGTTGCGGCATATTGTTTGGCCGAAGTTGGGCATGACCCAGGAAAGTGTGTCCGGCCGGAGTTAATCAACCGTGGTGGGTAAGTTGGTGCACCCTTGTAGGGAAGAAAACATCTATCGATAGCATGTCCTACGGTAACAGACACTTGGAGTTGTGTCCCGATCGATACAACTAGAACTGGATACTTGTGATAAGACTGGATGGTGATGAGTAATGGTTTGTGACGATAACTGGATAGTATGGCTCTGGGATTGCTTTCTCGCAGGGAGTCGAGAAAGGATCTCTGGCCGAGGTTGATAACACTTTTACTACTTTACTTTCTGCTACTCTTCTCCCTCCTGTTGCTGCAAGATGGTGGTTTCCAGAAGATGCTAGTCTTCGATAGGACTAGCTTCTCCCCCTCTTATTCTGGCATTTCTGCAGCCCAATCCACATATATAGCTTTCCTTTGATAATGTTACATATGTAGTGTAGATCCTTGCTTGCGAGTACTTTGGATGAGTACTCACGGTTGCTTTGCTCCCCCTTTCCCCCCTTTTCCCATTCTTCTCGGATGTCGCAACCAGATGGTGGAGCCCAGGATCCAGACGACACCACCGATGACTACTACAACCCCGAGGGTGCCTACTACTACATGGAGGCCGCCACCGACTAGGAGTAGTTAGGAGGTTCCCAGGCAGGAGGCCTTGCCTTTTCGATCGTTGTTGCTTTTGTGCTAGCCTTCTTAAGGCAAACTTGTCTAACTTATGTCTTTACCCAGATATTGTTGCTTTCGCTGACTCTTGTGTATTCGAGCCCTCGAGGCCCCTGGCTTGTAATATAAAGCTTGTATTATTTTAATTTGTGTCTAGAGTTGTGTTGTGATATCTTCCCGTGAATCCTTGATCTTGATCGTACACATTTGCGTATATGATTAGTGTACGATTGAATAGAGGGCGTCACAATAGTTTTGCCTCCCAACCTTTTACCTCAAGGGTAACGTCAACAATAATGCTTTATGAAAACCCACATCCAATTGGATGTATATATATCACGATCTTTCCAACACATAGTGCTTGCCAATGGATAAAGTGTAAAAATAAAAGGTGAAGATCACCATGACTCTTGTATAAGGTATAAGACAAAAATAAAAGATATGCCCTTCACAGAGGGAAGCAGAGCTTGTCATGTGCTTTTATGGTTGGATGCACAAAACCTTAATGCAAAAGAACATCACTTTATATTGCCACTTGTGATAGGGACCTTTATTATGCAGTCCATCGCTTTTATTTCTTCCATATCACAAGCTCGTATAAAGCTTATTTTCTCCACACTAATAGATCATACATATTTAAAGAGTAATTTTTATTGCTTGCAACAATGACAACTTACTTGAAGGATCTTACTCAATCCATAGGTTGACACTACAAAAAAATACACTTCCGTAATGATACGTGTTTGCCACAGTAGGTCGCTTTTTTTGTCATGCATGTACATCCATGACAAATTTATGACAGAATCAAGATAGTCATACTTGTGCTGTGGTAGAAGTGTTCCATAACATTACCAAAATTATCATCACGGAAGTGTCCACTTCCATGACGATAAATCGTGCGTCACAGAAGTGCTTTTGTCAAGGGTGACCGACACGTGGCATCCACCGTAACGGAACGCCTTAAGCTATCGGGTCGGGTTTTGGATCCGATAACCCGTTAACAGCCCCGACCAATGGGGATTTTCCACGTTTAAAATCATCATTGGCTAGAGGAAACACGTGTCGGCTCATCATCGGGACAAATGTCAACCACTCACTGAAGAGAAGGCGCCTATGATACGTCGACACGTGGCACGACCCAACAAGTTTAAATGGGCCGGCCCAACTAAAGGCCCAGAAGATTTTGCGGAGCATAATGGGCCGGCCCAGCTAAAGGCCCACGAGATTTTGCGGACCATAATGGGCTGGCCCAGCTAAAGGCCCACAAGATTTCGCGGGCCATAATGTGCCGGCCCAGGTACAGGCCCACAAGATTTTTGTGTGCCATAATAGGCCGGCCCAGGTAAAGGCCCACAAAAATCTTGCGGATCATAATGGGCCGGCCCAGCTAAAGGCCCACAAGATTTCACCAACATTAATGGGCCGGCCCAGCTAAAGGCCCATGAGATTTCGTCGACATTAATGGGTCGGACTAGCTATAGGCCCACAAGATTTTGAGGACCCTAGTAGGCCGGCCCGTTAACTGGCTGCCATGTTTTGGGCCAAATGCCGGCCCATATTTGATACGGTCTATTAATGGCCTGCCACGCTCCGGGCCTAATAGTGGCCCATATGAGATCTAGCCCATTAAAAGCCTACCACGTTCTGCGCCAAATTACGGCCCAGATCAGGTCCGGCCCTTTAAGAGGTTTTGGGCCTAATTATGGCCCATATCAGATTCGGCCCGTCAACTGGACACTATGCTTTTGGGCCCACTTGCTAAAGGCCCACTTAGTAATTCGGCCTGATATTAGTTTTGGCCTGTTAAGGGCCCGTTTAATATTTCAGCCCTATATTAATTTCAGGCTGTTAAAAGCCCGTCATATAGTTGGGACTAACTACGGCCCGGTTTGCATCCGGCCTGCTCGCAGCCGATATCTGATTGGGCCAAACAAGGACCAAGACAATTTTTCGGCCTGTTAAAAGCCCGTGATTTGATTCGCACAATCATGGGTCGGGGTTCATTTCAGGCTGCTGCCGGCCCGTGACCTGATCGGCACATTTCAGGCCCAACCTACATCGTGATTGCATGACGGCCCGATTATGTACCGTAATTTTACGGTTTGGTCGGTTTACTGCGAAGACAGGATATATATACCGTAAAATAACTGCAGCATCGTGAATAAGAAAAACCCTATACTATACAATAAAGAAATTACGGCATATTACATCCACTAGGCATCAAAGTTCGCCACTATGATAATAAAGCACAAGCAGACAGCAGATTACATACACTGGGCATCAAAGATCGCCACCAGTGCAAATAAACACGCCGACAAAATAATATACAATACCGACAGCACTTCAATAGAGTTCAAGAAAGGTTAGCCCTGCTGGGGAGCTGCAGCGCAAGCATCTGAGCAAGATGATGACACTGTGCTTGTTCAACACTTAGAGAAAATTCCTTATTTGACACTGTCTTAAAATCCGATTCCATATTTAACACTGGAAAAGTTTTTCTTCCCTATTTGACACTAGTCCTAAATTTTATTCCCTATACGACACTTCCGTCCATTTTGATCCTAAATGACACCTGAAAAGATGATTTTGCCCCTCATGCGGTATGTGTGCGCGCGCGTGTGTGTTGTTGCATGTGTGGGTGCACGCGCACATGTGTGCTGCTGCTGCATGTGTGTGTGCATGTGTGTCGTTGTGTCTATGTTTCCTACTGCGTGTGTACGTGCGCGCACGTGTGTGTGCCGTTGCGTGCCTATGTGATGCCTGCGTGTGTGCTGCTGTTGCATGTGTGTGTATGTGTGTGTGTGTGCTGCGTGCGTGTGTGTTGCTGTGTGTGTGCGCACGTGCATGTGTGTTGCTGCGTGTGTGTGTGTGTGCGTGTGTGTGTGTGCACGTGCGCGTGCGTGTTGTTGCATGTGTGTGCGCGTGCGTGTGTGTTGATGCATGTGTATGTGTTGCTGCGTGTGGGCTTCTGCCCTCGCACTAGTGCTGTGTGTGTGCGCTATTGCCCCCACATACATACTGCATGAGGGGCAAAAGAGTCTTTTCAGGTGTCATTTAGACTCAAAATGAACGGAAATGTCATATAGGGAATAAAATTTAGAACTTGTGTCAAATAGGGAAGAATTTTTTTTTCCAGTGTCAAATAAGGAAGCAGATTTTAATATAGTGTCAAATAAGGAATTCCCTCCAACACTTATATCTTCCTCACTCTGAAAGATAAACAAGCAGACAGATGACAGGTTTTGCACATAAAAGTATCAGTGCTGACAATTCATCACATTTCTTACTGACGAATAAAGTGACACAGTTTAAATTTGCATTAACACAATATGGTATTGTTCAGGTCAAGACATGGCAGGAAATGACATTGTGAAGGAGTTGGCAGCTTCACGACACCACTGGATTACAGATAAAGAACTCATAAGTATCAATGGTTAGTGCTGTCAATTTATACCATTTCAGATTGGCAAATAAAGAGACAGTTTAAATAATAGTAGAATGATATGACATTTTTCATAGTTAAGACATTGCAGAATATGACATTGTGTTGTAGTGGGTAGGTTCACCACACCACTGGATTACAGATGAAGAACAGAAGCATACATGCAGTGCAAAAGAAGATCACTTGCTCTGTATAGTTTAATTTACATGGTATGAAGAAGGAACTTGGTTGTACAACTGAAAATTTAAATTGAGAAAGGATGAACTTTTGTTTATGAACTACATATAATAAACTTTAAACAAGCAATTTGATGCAAACACCAAAAATAAACAGCTGTTGCAGTCATGCCTAACCAAATATATACAACAAAGTTTGAAGGCTTGAGATGGACAAACTTACATTATTGGTGAAGACAGGCTCTAAGAAGTTTACCACAAAATCTTCTTCAAAAGCTGATGGGGGGGGGGGCAATTCAAGAAGTTTACCACAAAATCTTCTTCAAAAGCATTGCCTTTATTTTACATTTTGTTAAGAGTAAATATAGATGTGATAATATACGAAAAAATGGAGAATATTTAAGATAAGATGAAGAGTGATGCTACATAACCAAGTAGCTATAAATGTAAGTGCAGCGATACAGGCAAAAGGTACAGCCAAGAGCAATGCAGAGCCAAACTTCTTCAGTACCAACCTTATGGTAAGAGTAAATATAGATATGATGTGTAGAAAATGGAGGGCAAAGGAAAATAAGCTGCAGAGTGATGGTACATGAACAACTACCTATCATTATAAGTACACTGATAAAGGACAGCATGTACTTACAAGAACAATGCAGAGCTAAAAAACATTGGCATTGGATATATTCTACACTAATGTAACCATTCATACATATCAGATAATTTGGAGCGAACAATTGATAAGCAAGCTATCATGCATACTGCTGTCACATAATGAACCAGGTATGTATGCAAGTACAGTGATACAGGACAACAGGTACTAACAAGAGCAAAGCAGCGGGCAGCATATTTGAGATATCCTGTCGTTCTTGTCAAACCGGAATTCTTCTTCGAGCAGATTTCCTGCAAAAAAGATCCGTAAGGCACATGCGGAAAAGTAGAAGTTCAAATTGTCATGTGATTTCATAGATAGTACCTCATCCTGGGAACGAGACCAGTGCATAACAAGGTTTTTCTATTCAATGTCTTCTAAATTTAGCACATGAGACTTCACCAGGAATTCGTTTATAGACTTGCCACCAAAGTGTGATTTCCTCAGGTAACACTGATACTGCTGCAATGCTTCCTTGAAAAGCACAAGTAAGCTTTGCTCATCATGACTATCCAGATTGACCCTCGCCTAGTTACAACAATGTAATGTAAATCATTCATGTGTTCAATCAGCGGAAAAAAGGAAAATAATAACCATGAATAATAGCACTTACACGTAAGTTGGACATGAAGATGTGAAAATGGTGTTTGTCTTCACAATAATCTTCCCATGATGGGAATATATGCACGTAGTCCCTAACAACATTGAAAGCATTGTCTTTTAAACTGGGAATAAATGGAATGGGGTTCCAATCTGCAGGAATTGGCCGTCTCTGCAGTTGGGATAGGTCTTCGGCCAGTGGACTTGTTGTACTTTTTGCAGGAGTGGGATTTTTCTATGGTACAGCTAGTGCTATGGCAAATGAAATCGGTATACCTTTTGCTGGAGTGCAGGTCCTGTGTGGTGGGGCTAGTGGTGTGGCCAGTGAAGTATGGGTACAGTCTGCTGGAGTCGGTCCAAAGTTTTGTGTCACTGGTTGTACAGCCAATATAAGTGGGGTGCTGTCTGGTTTCTCCGGCACCACCACGTTTTTCAAGGACTTTACTGGTCCTCCTTCAGGTTCGGCAATCACCGTCTTCCTTTTTGATGTCTGATGCACAAGAACAACATTTGAGTGGAAAAACATGGTATGATGACAGATGGAATATGTATTGATAATGGATGGGCATGGCATCTCGACATATATGATGAGTAAACTAAGCAGATGGCGGTGCAACAAAGTAGAAGAAATGCAAGACAACATATGCAAGATAACGCAATCAATAAAACATTGCCAAATTAGAACAGGCACCTTGATGGGTGAACAGGACAGGCCATCTGCCTTTGACTCCTCGAGGTTAGAATAGTCATTAGGATGATATTCTGAACAAGAATCAGCAGGTGGGGAGCGTATGAGTTTCATTGCATCCAGAATGGCACTCAATGCCTTGGTGCCAATTTTGTAAGTCATTGCAGTGTTTAGCTTCAAGAGTGGACTGCTGCTAGTGCGACACAAAGCAGCTACACAGATCATAGTGTAGATATAACGGGAAAACCTTAAGCATCAGAGTAAAATCAGCAAAGTGGAACTTGCTGGAATATATGTGCTAGTATTGCCGGTACGGCTAGAAAGGTTTCAGATACCAGCTCTCTTCAAGTGAAGGTGCGGTACTGTTAATATCAATGTAACTCTCAAAGGCGACACAGCTCCCCACATTTCCTTGCTATTCTTATAGGATTCAAGTGGGCAGGCCACTACAAATCCTATTCTTATGTTTACAAGATCCTACGAATCAAAGAGGCTCAAAGTGTCCATCACAACCGACCGTATAGACCTCTACACTACAAATGTCCCTGCTCATCTTCAGTACAAGGAACATACTGTACTACTATCATACTCAATCCGTTCCAAAATATAAGTCTTGGTAGAGATTTCCACTATGGATCACATACAGATGTATCCAGGTACATTTTAGAGTGTAGATTCACTCATTTTGCTCCATATATAGTCCATGGTGGAATCTATACAAAGACTTATATTGAGGAACGGAGAGAGTACATATTAAAGAAGAATGGAAGAGGAACATGGTAAAGAAGAGCAAGCAGATTTTGGATAATAAAATGTTGGTTGCGCAGTGCCCACACATGATGAACCAGATCGCATTAAGAATGCAACTCCTAGCTGTCTCTCGACCATTTCAGGCGGTTGGATGAAGATCCTACGTCTCCTAACCCTTCTTCTTCCTCGTCTCTAATTCTTCCCATACAGAACACCGCACGGGCTGCCGGCCGGACCACCGGCCCCCACCGCCTGCGTTCCTCCACCACCCCCACCCCAACCCCCACCCGCGTCGAGTTTTCTTCGTTCGGCGAGGCCCCACAACCACCCGAGCCCCTTCGATCGCACCAGCGAACTCCGGCGAGCTCTAAAAAATCGACTGACCCAATTTTGAAATTTAGTCTACTATGATTTAACTAGTATGGAATATAAAAGGGGAAAACCATAAGCATTGCGAGTATGGTGTTGAGCGTGCCATGGCAGATCTGAAGGTGCAAACCGGACAAAGGCAACTTCGCAACCAAGACAAGAAATCAGAGTAAAGCAGTGGCGATCTATTTTCTTGCTGCGATAAATAAGTCTCTGGTGCAGCGTCGTGTAGGCATCTGCTGAGAATTTGATGGTGCTGCGGTAGCGATGGCTGTCGGCAGCGTGGAAGCAGATCTAGGAGGGTAGACGGTGGTGGTGTGGCGCGGTGGACGAGACGGTCGTAGGAGCAGCGCCGACAAGGTGGATGACGGCGGTGATGAAGCGAGAGGACGGGATGCAAGGATCCCGGTCTGAAGCCGTGGATGAGAGAGGTCGATCTCTTGTAATGGACGTCAGCAGCGGGGTATCAGCTCCGGCATGGTGGAGGAGGACGGCGGTGGATGGGGTGGCGGACGACGGCGGACGGAGGAGGGTGGGGTGGAGAGGGTGTTTTGGCACCCACGGAGTACGAATGGGGAAAAGGGAGGTAGAGAGGAAGGGGGGAACCATGTATTCAGGGCGCACTTGTCTCAAATGCGAGGAAATTTACAAACTTAGCCCCCGTTTCAAATTTCTACTACATCACAGCAACACTAGTCGGTCGGGGATAGGACGGTAATCTTGCATGCACCGAATATTTGCCGAGGAGAGTTTGTTTTTGGCGCCCACCGTGTATGAATATGAATCGGGGAGGGAGTCGATTTCGGCCGAGGACACACTGTGTTTTGGCGCCCACCGTGTATGAATCCGGGTGAGAGGCGGTGACGTCACGTTTGGGTGAAATTACAAACCTACCCCTATCGAAACCTATAGAAATCCATCATATAGGCTTTGCGTGGCAGGGATAGGCAGCAGTGATTTCCATCTTGCAGATTTTGGTTCTGGGCGGTTACTGTGACTTTCCCCGCTTCGTCCAAATTTTGCAGAGTGCACGTTTACCGTGCCAACTCAATTTGAATCCCGTTTGTATTCTTTTTTCCGGGCGGGATCCATTTTCAATTGGAATTACATTCTATATACATCATTTTTTATATGTACTTTCAAAAGCACAACACCTTTTATACATAAATATGGTTTAAAAATGGCATGATCTTAGATTCATAAGGTTGTATCCATCAATTTGTATTTTCAAATATTTGAAACCACTTTATGTTGAAATCCAATGTATGCATTCCTCGCTAACTGTCTCCAATTAATGTGTGTTTCATGCGGGTTTTTTTACTTCTCAAACATGTATAATGTGTTTCACACACGCAACATATAGTGTAATCCCGTTTAGACATTAATTGCATATAAACCATGCATTGTTTGTAATTGAAGAATCTATGGATCACCAATATTGATAAACTATATAACATTACACGCGTGCCCAAATTCAAATGAATATGCATGTTTGATACACCAATTTGCGTTATGATATTATCGATGTCGTGATCTCCAGTTTAAATATTTGAATCCCCTTTAATCCAGATATTCGTCTCATATAGCTATCACTCATGCTTATATAGGACTATCTCTCTGGACCTATACGCGTTCATCGTCTCTCAGGTATCTCTCGTGCTACCTGTATGTCGACAATGATCTTTATCTTCGTAACACACTGACGGTACTCTCTCCCTCGACCTTCATCACTCTATCTCTCTCTAAGTATATCTCGCTCCCTGCTATGTGTCTCTAACTAGGATTCTCCATGTGGAATCTCTTTCTCTCACACAAACACAAAACTTTGTCTCCCGGGGTCTCATTTCTCTCTACTATTCCCATGTGTGCCACTCGCACACCCCTCATACAGAGATGTCTTTCGCAGCTTAGATATGAGAACCTATGACTCTTCCTCATCAATATCTCTTTCTCACACACAAACACAAACTCTGTCTCCCAGGGTCTCATATTTCTCCATTGTTCTCTTGTATGTCGCTCACACACACACCCTCTCTCCCTAGAGATATCTTGCGTTCCCTCGTATGTCTCTCTAGCTATCACTCTCGTTGTGAAATATCTTTCTCTCTCGCAGACACAAAACTCCGTCTGTCCGGATCTCATTTCTCTCTGATATCTGTTTGTATGTGACTCACACGCACCCTCTCTCTATCCCTCTCACACCCACACACATAACCCAGCCTTCTGATTCACTCGACTCCTATCTCTAACGCACACTAGCTAGCATCTTTATCTTTCTATTTATCTGTTTCTCCATCAACCTTCTTTCTCGCCCTCACTCTTGATTCCTATCACGCACACTACATATGTTTCTCTCTACATGCAGTCAAGTGCCCTCTCACACACATATATAACCTCACCCTTTGAACCACCCGACGGTCATCTCCAACACCCAAACTAGCGGATGCCCCTCTAGCTAGCATCTCCATCTTTGTATCTATCTGTAGTTTCTCCGTCGACATTTCTTTCTCGTACGGAGTCTTGCTTCCTATCACCCACACTATATATGTCTCTCCATACATATGCATTTATAGGTTGGTCTCTTTTGCACAATCGTTGCGCCTCACTCCCTCTGCTCGCCATAGATGCATGCTCCAGCCCACGCCACTATCTCTTAAAGACAAAAACACATGCTCAATTGTTGGGACTTCTTCCATGCATTCTCACATGCATGCATATTGTCATACCGATCCGTCTCTCCCATGTCGTTGATCTTATGACTTATGTCTTCTTTCTTTTATCTTGATCATGTGCGCACACACACATCCCACGTATACATGTATACCTCTCACACATGCACGTTCAAGGTCTCTATGTCTCCGTACGTAGTTAATTACCCTCAATCCTAATGCCACACCGAATCGTTCTCCTCTTTTGTGCACATAACTTCCGCCTAGGTGGGTAAAACACACACTCACACTTAACAATCTCCTTCTAGCTACCCCCTGCCTCTCACTCTTCCCCTATATCCCCGAAACCAATAAGACCATCCCTTAGTTTAATTCCCGCCTACATGCACCATCAATATATAGTAGTCTTCCTCGGTGTCTCTCGAACAAACACGTTCTCTCGAAGTTGACTCCTCTCATGCATATAGGTCCTAATGCGTTTTTCGAGGCTAACTTTGACCAAACGTTAGAGCAATAATATATGACATGCAACTTACACAAAGCATACCTTCAATTTTGTATGTCAAAGGAGCTTCCAATAATATAATTTGCATAGTATACATCTCATGTGCTATTAATCTTGTCAATAGTCAAAGGTTGTCTTGAAAAACACATTAGGCCCTATATAGATGGAAGGAGGGAGTAGGTCCCATGCAAAAAATGAGAATAAAATTCAAACATCTGGGCATCGTGGCTCGGTCGATAACATTGAGAAACTTGGTTTTAAAATCATGAAACTTGGCATGGTGTCATGTCATGGTAGTACCATGCCGTGGTAAAAAAATTGGCCGAATAGGAACAAATTTTGGTAAAGCTTCTTGCAAATTGGAGCTTATCTCAAGAAGGCTCGTGGTTCTGGGAGGGAACGTGTCACCTTTGTGTGCATAATTCGAATTTGAAATACAAGCACATGTTCCAGTGCACCAAAGTTGGTTGAAAAATCACATGTGTGTCCTCGGGTAAATTTCTAGGTTCCATGCAGGAAATGGGAATGACATTCAAAATTCTGGGCGTCGTGGCTGGGTTGGAAACATTGAGAAACTTAGTTTTTTAATTCCTGTAAATCCAAAACACGCATGAAAATAATGAAACTTGGCTTTGTGCCATGACATGGCACCAACATGCTGTGGTAAATTTGCAGTCCGATTTGCGAAGGCGCACACATTAACAATCAACAAAGTCATTTTGGAAGAAGTGCTGTCACGTTACAATCGGAAACACAAGTATTATTGAAACCGTGGGCGTTCTACTTACTAGTACCATTTACGTGCCGCCACGCGTCCCGTTTTTTATTAGCTAGGAGGCGACGTGCAGGGTAGCTATTTGAGTACGAGAGGCGTGCGATCAGACCCCTGCGCGTGCTTATCGGAAGGAGAGCCCATTAACCTCCATTTGCCGTCCACCTCTCTCCCAAGGTCTCCATTAATGGCGCCTGAGCCTCTGTTTAACGGCATGGCTATGTCTCACTCGACTGAGATTTAAGAGAGAAAAAAGAAAATCTGAAAGCACGGATCTTGATGTAAGATCCGACGGACCTATATAGCATCTACTGCGACTTATAGCAAGACTGATGAATATATAAGGACGATTAAATTTTTTTTTGATCAAAGAAGGGCTTGCCCCTTCCGATTTTCATTACTGAAAACCACCACAATTCACAAGAAGTTCAGCACAACTCCAGCCTAACACGAAGGACTAAAAGCTACCAGATTGAAATCGCAACATCCCAAGAGGCCAACAAAGGCCAAACATCCGCGCTAGAACCCAACATTTCACAACCGACGACACAATCCACATCCTAAACCAATTATTACATCAAAAGAAACCAGGAAACTAGTCTCCGCGGCGAGCGACAATGAGCTCTTTCGTGTCCTCAAGATGCTGCTTGAGAACATCCACGGATTACTCCACCAGCCTTTGGCGCTCGTTGCGGAGCATGTCATTCTCGTCCATAAGTTTCTTCAACAAGGCACTAGTCTCCTCCTGCAGGTCTGCACTTCGGACGATCTTCTCCCTCAGCAGGTCGCGCTCGGCCCGGAGCCTCTCATTGCCCTTCCTTAGTTGCCGGATGATGCCGGTAGCCTATTCAAACGAGGCTACCATGTCGTCCTGCAACCTCGCCGAGCGGGAGATCTGATCTGTATGGCTATGGACGATCGCATGCATGCGCCTGTAACAGTCGTCGCGTGCCCGCGAGAAATTTCCCAGGCCGCCGCGGTGCTGCGGAACATCTCTACTGCATTCGTGGTGCGGCGGGACATCTCTACTGCTTTCGCGGCGCGGCCAGACCAGTCTGCTGCATCGACGGTGCGAAGGGACCTCCGTGCTGCTTCAGCGGCATGGCAGGACCTTTGTGCTACTACTTCCGCGCGGCGGGACATGTCGGCTGCTCTCGCAGCGAGGCGGGACATCTCTCGTGCTTCCGCTTCCATGATCGCCTCTCCCTGGTGGCAATCTCTCGACCCAGAACTCACGCTGGCCATGGCAGACGCAAGGGAAGGATGCTGAATGACTTGTTTGTTTTTGTGGATGAGGAGTTGAGGAGGAATGTGCAGTCATCTTGGCATACTAGTATTTATAACCGAGTACTAATACGCTCCTAAGTGGGAATCCGTTTAGGTTGTGATCGGTGTGAACAAGTTTGCAATTCAATATAGCGTGGAGTAATTTGGAATGTGACAAGATGAAAGCTCAAAATTTATTGACGGTTCTAGTTTTGAAGTGCGGCACTATTCCCGAATGGAGTACTTCTTTTTCTACTCCCTCCTTTCCGGTTTTATAGGGCTTATCTCAAAATTTTAGTTTTTCCATTTTATAAGGCTCAATTTGGTTGTCCCCAACACATGTTCAGATTCCAAGGTGCATTAAATCATTGCATGCAATTATTAAAAGAAAATTGACCAATGCATGTACTTTATGCATGCATGCATTGCAATTAATGCATTAAACCTATCTCTCGGGACTTCTCGCACGCACCATCGTGCCACCCACAAAAACTTGTACTCTGAGTTTAGTAGTACGTTATACAGGAAGAGAAGAGGTGCACGCACGCACTCGTCCTCTCACACACGCGTCTATTTTTTCTCTAAAAGGAGGATGATGACCCCCGGCCTCTGCATCTGGGAGTCACACACGCAAATTATTGAAATATCTCGAGTGCAGTGCTTTAATGTGTCGCATCAACTCATACATCAACGAGAAGTTTGATTATCCTCTCCCTCGCGGACTTAACTGCACATGCCTTTGGCTGTATGACAGGTTGGCCACATAGCTGTAGGGCCCACCTGTCATACACGCAAAGGCAGGAGCGTCCCTCCCTCGCCCATGAGCGTGGTGGCTGGCAAGACTAGGGGAAGCTTTCGCTACACGCTCTCCCTCCCGCACGTGGTGGACATGCAGCAGTTCAATCAGTGTCAGATGGCCAAAAGCGTACTGTAGTACTCCTCCAGTGCAGTAGTATTCCATCATTGTTCGACTTCCCGAAGAGGCGAAGAGCCAAGTGCAGCCCGGATGCTCGTGTGGCAGTTTCATGTGTATAGTAGTCTAGGATAGCGCGTACCGTGCCTGTAAGCTTAAAATCGTTGGGGTCGGCTCCATGCTATGTGGCCGTCTCGAAGTTTAAAAAAAACTTTAAATAGTCTTCTGGCCCTACCCGAAAACTGCCGCATACTGCCCGGGAAAAGCCCCGCCCTCAACTTTTAACTACGCGAAAACAGTTCGAGCTTGTTCGCTCTATATAAATACAGTACTTACTGTATGTTTATTCACCCGTGGGGTTGTTCAATGAATGGAGGGGCGGGGAGCACAAGTGAACAATACTGTAGTACTACTACTAGTAAGTAGGAGTCGTACAGTAGTCACCTTAAATAGAGAGTTTCTTTTCTTTAATGTCACGTACACAAATTGAAACGCTTGTTGTGGAGAGGAAAAAAGATAATCACTCCACTATATATGGACGCAGGGGCCTGAGCGCTTGCTTTACTAGGGTTGCTCTCTTCATTCTCTCATCCTCTCCAGATATAAACAAGACAGCGGTAGCGACATTTTCTCTCTGCTCATCGCTGGTCACAGATCCGGTCGGATCCCTTCGGCCGGTGTGTGTAGAGGACTAAAAGGTGCATCATTCACGCGGTCATCGCCGTCGAGGGAGGAAACCCACAGCTGCCGGAGGGGCCCGATCCTCTTCCCGTGTCGTTCTCTCTAACACATGGCCGGCTCAGGAGGTCCTCTGACCCTTCTTCCTCCTTGTCGTATTGTCCGCAGATCCGACCTGCCGCCGCTGACATCCCGGCGACCCTCAGGTATAAGTTCTTCGAAAGCGGCCTTGCTCTACTGCCCCAGCTCCCCACGTGTCTGCATGTGCATCTTTTTCTACTCTCATCAGCTCTTCCAAAGCCACCTAAATTTTTAGTATTATTAGAGGTAAAGCTACTTCATGCATTCGAATCTAGGGCTTTGTTCAAACAACGAAGAAAGGGGGAAAGTTGTAGCATGAATCTAGGACTTGATTCAAAGAGGAAATAATATGGTGAAAGTAGTAGAGACCGGATACCCAACCGGTCTCTTGGTTGAAAAGGGAAATAATGGGAAAACGCAATACAAACTGGATAAGGAACAAATCTATTATTGGTTAAAAAAAGGATAGGAAGTGGCGGCTGGTGGACAAGTCAACAGAGTATGTCTAGGATTAGATTTGCTGCCATCACATAGTAAAAGGTCTCCAGGATTAGATTTGCTGCCCTCACATAGTAAAAGGTCTCAGGATTAGATTTGCTGCCCTCACATAGTAAAAGGTCTCCAAGATTAGATTTGCTGCCCTCACATAGTAAAAGGTCTCCAGGATTAGATTTGCTGCCCTCACATAGTACAATGGCACTCCTGCTGTTTTCCCCAGTATGATAAGTAAGTTGCTCCTTTACGCTGCTGAGTGTCCTGGTGTCCCCACGGTCCCATGCCCTTAAACCAACTCTTTAGCTGCTGTTGATTTACTGTGTCTGGTAAACAAGCAATGCCACCATTAAAGTAATCCCATATTTGAGGAATCTCATTGTTGATTGTAATGCTTCTGGTAGCATGAAGCATCGCTGACGTTTTAAAATTTCTATTGTCCTTGCGTGATTGCCATGAACATAATTAAGATGCTTCTTTTCATTTTGTATATGTTCCGTATATTCTTATTGACCAGCAACTGTTTACTTTCTATCTTTTTGTGCAGATAGGGATATCCATTTCACCTTGTTGCTATTGTGACCTTTTGGTGAACTGCAGAAAACCCTTTTTTGGAATGAGTGTCTTGTGCAGTTCAACTAAAATGTCACATGGGCAACATCTCTCAATTTTGGTGGAACTGCACAAAATGGTGATTGGAGTTTCCAAAATCTCCGTCAAGTTCTGCTGGTAATGTCGTGCAACATTTTATTAGCCTTTGCAAGATGGAGCCGTCACTGTCACCACAATGGCACTTTATTTTGTGGAATTGCACAAAAGGATAAGAAAATTATAGTTGCACCTTACATGAGCCGGACAGCCAACCTTAATGTTCCTCAATTTTAGTGCAACTACTAAAGAAGAACCTGCCAGCTCACAAGAGCAAGTACTTCTTGCTAGCTGAATGATGCAATCTTTGCTTCATTTTAGGTGAACTGCAGAAAAAGGCGCATGAATTGAATCATGGAACTCCAGGAAGACCTCATCCAAGTAGAGCTGGAGGTTGAGTTCAAGGAGGCCGCTATTAAAGCGAAATCATGCTCTCCTGTCTCCTTGTTCGTGCTGTGCAAACAGGAATACTCAACTATAGATGTTGTGACGGTCAAGAGCATTCGCCAAGTTCTTCGATTGTATGGCATGGCTAGCCAAGATGGATTTAATCCCGATATTCACTTTATCAAAAGGCTCTAATGGGTTGGTTGTGAATCTTGCAAGCTGGGAATCAGTGAGATGTGTAGGCATCTTTGTTGTACTTATTATTTGGATCTTATTTGTTGGTTCTGAATCTTGCAAGCTAGGAATCAATGAGATGTGTAGGCATCTTTGTTATACTTATTATTTGGATCTTATTTGTTGGTTCTGAATCTTGCAAGCTGGGAAACACTGCATGATGATGTATACGACAACAACCATAACAAACCGTTCAAACTCGATAGTATTATCTTTTGTGAAAGTGCGACAAATGTGATGATCGTGTGCGTCCTGAGAATAATAATTCTAATTGTTGTGCATGTTGATCCTGTGGCACTGATAGAACGAGCGAATGCATTGCTTGTTTTAAGTACAAATTTCTATTAAAGCTAATTAAATTTAAGTAAAGTGACCACTAACTCCTGTTATTACAGTACCAATATAGACCCGCTCGTGAACCGACGTGTGGCCAAGGGTGCATCTTCTGCCGAGCATGCAGCGGACGAGGGAGGGGTAGTAACTATTGTCGCATGTACACACTCAGCTTACTGTTGAATCCAGTTCCCCAAGAGCTGAAAAACGAACTGCTGCCACCGCCTACACACTCGTTCACTCGAAGAGACTCCAATGGTGATCCGAGGGGTGAGCCTGCTGGATATGGACTTCAGCAAGGAGTTCCCCTTTGAGTTTGCTGTTCAGTCCTATGGCTCCACCAAGTTGAATGTGATGTACACCAACGATACGGACTCGGTGAAGCTCTGCCTCCCCTCAGTCCTATGGCTGCACCAGGTTCTGGAGCATTCGCTTGTTTCATCGGCAGCGCCGACTGCACCTTCGCTACGGTGGAGAGAAGGAAGAACACAACGATTCGGCCATCTGGTGCAACAAGCTTGTCGACATCCAGAAGCAATACAAGA
Source organism: Triticum urartu (assembly GCF_003073215.2). NCBI lineage: Eukaryota > Viridiplantae > Streptophyta > Magnoliopsida > Poales > Poaceae > Triticum > Triticum urartu. The sequence goes on along the minus strand of NC_053022.1, from coordinate 245,782,761 downwards.
TCATCAGCAATGGGCAGGAGAAGGACTCCGTGGTTGACCTCGCTGAGACCATCATCGACCCCTAATACAAGATCTTGGACATGAGGGCGTGTCTGCTTCCCGTAACCGACGAGTACACGGACAGCCGCAGCGTCATGATCAAGCGTGCCAGGAAGGTCTAGATGTTGTACTTTATCTGTGTATAAGCACCTTTATCATGTGAGTGTTTCATGCATTAGCCTATGTGTCGTAATTAATTATCTGTTTTTTCGAAATATTTCTTTTAAGAACCCATTAACCTGATTGCTTTTTTAGTGGCAATTTTCTTATGTATGTAAACTAGTTCAGTTGTCCGTAAAAAAACTAGTTCACTCGGCTGCCGTGCTTTGAATCTCCTTCCTCCCAACATATTCCCCTCCTCGGGTGGACCCAGCAGGTCTCTGAATTTTCTCCCACTTTCTTTTTCGATGTAAACTGAGTTTTCTCCCAGTACTTTCCCCTAGAACCAACTCAACTGTCCCACGTCTAGCCTAAAAATAATAATACCCCACGTACTATTAACTCATCAAATTAAAATGATATTTTATTTCGTAAGTTGAAAGTTCTTACAAAATAATAATAATAATTGTTTATATATAACTTGGCAAGTTAACTCCTAGTGATTGCGCACATAAGCTTGCAAAGATTTTACTGACATGCAATCATGTGTTTATGTTTTTATAACATTTCTCCGTCTAGCCCAACATGATATTTTTCACCCAGCCCAGCAAGTCCGCGGCTTTTGAGAAAAATACAAATGGGATTTAAATGGGCTGCATAGATGCTACATCATTGTTTCACCCAGCCCACCAAATGGACTAAAAAACAAATGGACTGACAGCTGGGTCCACGGCCACAGCCCATTTTTTTTGTGATTTGCCAAGTAAGTCGCTTTGTCAGGCCTGTTGGGCTGCAAATCTTTCAAGACGAGGAGAGCTTTCATTCGGCTGGCCGAGAAAATGGCCCATCAGTAAGGAGAAATGGGTTGTACATTTTTAAAACACATCAAACTGGCAATTAGTTTCAAATATCTTTTTTTTTCATTTCGAGATTTTAAATTACATTAATTTTTATGCATGGAGAATTTGTTGGATTTTATATTGATATACATTTATTTTTAAAATCAGTTTGAATGTGAGTCGAAATTTCGGGATTAAAAATAGTTCGGACCACACCGAAATATGCAAAATTTCGTATAATTTTTTAACCGTGGCCACAATATGGGCTGTAATGCTAACAAAAATAATATGGGCTCCAAAAAAACCTTAAGAGTTAGCAAATGGGCTGTATGCTATTTTCCACAGATTTGAGGCTTTCCTAAAAAAAGGTTGAAGCACAAGCAGTGACTGTTGGATGGCCATCCAACGGTCGTCGTGCTTCTTCAATCGCTGCTCTTCCTGCTCCAGCCGCTCAAACAGGCGCCGGCGGGACTGCCTGCTCCCTCCTCCCCGCGGCCGGCTCTGCTGCCGCGCAGGCCTCACCGCCCCACCGTACTCCCATCGCTGGCCTAGCCATCCCTCTACTCACCCACACCTGCTGTTATTCTCCGGCAACGGCAGATGAACCAGTAAATCCTCGTACAGTCGTACTCCCCTCCGCGTGGGAAACAGCTGCTGACTCTTCCCTGCCTCCGTGTCGTTCCCTTCCTAGGCCTCGCCGTCGTCCACAGCCCTGGTGCTCTCGGCGCGGTCTGGTCAACGTGGTCAATGACCGACATGCATCTGAAGTGGACTTTACGTGGAGAGGCCGACAGCTGGGTCCATGGCCGCACGCAAGGAAATGCCTCCTTATGACGCACAAAATAATGATTCCTCCACCTGACATCAGGGACCCACCAAAAGGGCCTCTGTATTTCGCAAAAAAAACGTTACCGCCACTGACAGCTCGGACCCACCAGCTATATCTTCGCACGTAAAGAAGTGCCTCCTTATTACGCACACAAAAGAATGAATACTCCCCCTGTTAGTTGGGACCCAGTATAGTGGTGGGCTGACTTGTGGGCCTACTAAGTTGACGGGGACGGAGAGCTTTGTCAACTTAGTCAATATGCACGATTCTAGCTCCAGTGACCGTACGATGTCCATCCAACGGCCGTAGTGCTTCTTCAACCTCTGGTCTTCTTGCTCCAGCCGCCCAAACCAGCGCCGGTCGTGCCTCGTGATCCTGCCTCCCGTGGCCGGCTGCGATGCGGTGGAGGCCTCACCGCCCCCTACTACTCCCACCGCTGGCCAGGCCATCCCTCTACTCACCCACACCCCCTGTTATTCCGCGGTGACGGCAGCCTCACACCGCAGCGAACCAGTGAACCCTTGTACTCCTCTACGCGTGGGCATCCACTACCGCGTCTTCCCCGGCTCCACGTCGTCCCCTTCCTAGGCCTCGCCGTCGTCCACCGCCCTGGTGCTCTCGGCGTGGCATGGTCAACGTGGTCAAGGAACGGCTTCCATCGGACGTGGACTGTACGTGGAGAGGCTGACAGCTGGGTCCACGGCCGCAGTAAGGAAGTGCCTCCTTATTACGTGCAAAATAATTATTCCTCCACCTGACAGCGGGGCCCACCGGACAGGCCACCGTATTTCATGAAAAAAACGGTTCCCCCTGACTGCTGGGACCCACCAGCTACATCTTCGCACGCAAGGAAGTGCGTCCGGGCAAAAAAACGATTTGCCCCCTGACTGCTGGGACCCACCAGCTACATCTTCGCAGGCAAGGAAATTCCTGACAGTCGGGACCCACCCGGTCGAAGTGTACGTAGCATTGTCATTCTGGTCGCGAACATGTACGTACATACTGGTCAATGTAGAGGCGCGCACGTGTCGTAGTAGAGGCGCACACGTGTCGTAGTAGAGGCGCGCACGTAGCATTTACACGTACGTACAGCGGCCAGGGTGCAAGAAAGAAAATACGGCCACGTATGTGTACATACAGGTGGGGTCTCGAACGCCTACTCGCGCATACGTACGGCCAGGGCTCGTGTACATGGCTGGGTCGGAACGGAGAAACAGCGTCGTCGTCGTGTTCATGGGGAGGCAATGGAATGCGTTGTGTTCACGGGGAGGCAACGCAATGCGTCGTGTTCATCGGGAGGGCTTGGACGGAACAGGCGATGGAAACGAGGCCTGGCGTACCGCAGAACGGAGGAAACGGCCTTGTGTTCGACCGGCCATGTTCGAAACGGGATCCTGTTCATCGGGAGGGGTCTGGCGTACCGCAAAACGGAGGAAACGGACCTCCTACGGTCGAAACGGGGGTCCTGTTGATCGGGAGGGGTGTGGTGTACCGCAAAACGGACGAAACGGACTTGTGTTGGAGCGCTACGGTTGAAACGGGGGTCCTGTTCATCAGGAGGGGTGTGGCGTACCGCAAAACGGGACTCCACGGTATACTGTTCATCTCCACCGTCGACCTCCTCCAGCCTCCACGGGCTCCTGTTCATCCAGCCTCCACCGCGTGCTACTCCACCGGCTACTGTTCAACCACCCCTATGCCGTCTACTGTTCATCCAGCCCTCCACACCACGGGGTCCTGTTCAACCACCCCTCCACATGCACCCCTCCACCGTCTATTGTTCATCCAGCCCTCCACACCACGGGGTCCTGTTCAACCACCCCTCCATCGTCTATTGTTCATCCAGCCCTCCACACCACGGGGTCCTATTCGTCCACCCCTCCACCGTATACTGTTCATCCAGCCCTCCACCACACCACGGGGTCATGTTCATCCAGAGGCAACGCCACCGCTCACTGTTCATCCAAACCCCCCCGCAACGCTCACTGTTCATCCCATCGATCGGCTTTAGTTAGCAGCAGTAGCGAAGGAATCGCTTGATCGGGTTCAATTAACAGCCATCGATCGATCGCTCGGGTTCAGTAACGCGTAGCCTGCAGTGCAATCGCTCGGGTTCAGTTAGAGCCCAACGCCTTGCTTGGGTTCAGTTAGAGCCAACGCCTCGCACACACGCGCGTACGTGTACGAGAGAAACGCGCATCGCTCGGCCCCCGACTTCCCACCGTAACCGGGAACTCCCTGAAATTTTCCTCCCCCTCGCTTCTACCATGGTTATTTCCGTCATGGACGGCCCAAAGAATGTCATGCAGCTGCGTCTTCGGCCCACCCAGGACGAAAAGCCCATTTTCTGTCATGATTTTTTGTCATAGAAGTAGGAGCCCACCACATCTATGATGATACCGGGTTTTGTCACAATTATCGTCATAGAAGTGTCATATGTATGACAGAAAAAAATTTTGTTTGGCCCAAAATGTCACGGATGTGTCTTTTTTTTGTAGTGTGATATGGTGGACTCTCATGGCAAAACTGGGTTTAAGGATATTTGGAAGCACAAGTAGTATCTCTACTTGGTGCAAAGAATTTGGCTAGCATGAGGGGGAAAGGCAAGCTCAACATGTTGGATGATCCATGACAATATAAATTATTTTGGATATAAGAAAACATAACCCATTACGTTGTCTTCCTTGTCCAACATCAACTTTTTAGCATGTCATATTTTAATGAGTGCTCACAATCATAAAATATGTCCAAGATAGTATATTTATATGTGAAAACCTCTCTTTCTTTATTACTTCCTATTAATTGCAATGATGACCAAAACTATGTTTGTCAACTCTCAACAACTATTATTCATCATACTCTTTATATGTGAAGTCATTACTCTCCATAAGATAAATATGATCTCTTTATTTCTTTTTATACTTTCTTTTTTCTTTTATCCCCTCAAGATCAGAGCAAGATAACCAAGCCCTTGACTGAAGACTAATCTTTATTATATATAGCTCATGGACTCGATTACATAGATAAGGATTAACACAAAAATTCAAAGCCAGATCATACTAAACATTATTCTACTAGATCAAGATATAAGCAAAAGGATTGAACTAAGAAAAACGGTAAGGATAGAAGTGTGATGGTGATACGATACCGGGGCACCTCCCCCAACCTTGGCAGTTGCCAAGGGGAGTGCCCATACCCATGTGATTATGTCTCTTTCTTCAGAGGTGGTGATGATGGAGTTGTTGATGACGTAGGCTTGTCGTCCATCTTCCAAGGCATAGGCTCACCATCATAGAAGGATGATCGAGTCTCCGGGATCCTCAAATCTGCATCCAAACTCATCCTCTTGAATCTATATTCATACTCACAGTTTTGGTTTTGCAGGTCATAGATCTGGGCTTGGAGGTGCTCGATTTTCTTGTGAAGCTTGAAGATGGTCTCCCCAATGCTCTTGGCATCTAGCTTGTGGTTGTTGGTGAACTCCGCGATCATCATGTGGTTGGCGTTGAGTCTGTGTTCCACCATCCCCTGTCACTTGAAAACTTGTTGATCCATTGCTTCGAGTCTTGTCTCCACGCTTTCGGTCCTCCTTGGTCCCTCAACATCGCGGATGTGCAGCACCCCCTCACGCATCTCAATGGTTTGAGGGTGTTGCAGCACCTCCGTGAGGTAAGGGTTGATGACCTTCTCGAAAAATTGGTCCTTGGGGGTGCTTGAAGATGTCATGGTGATCTAGATCTGTCATAAAAACAGCTCCAAACAAAAGCAGAGGATTTTGTCATGGTATCGTCGTCAAAACCTTCAGGAGATTATATAACGAATTTTTACCGACCAAAAGAAGTATCGTGCAAGAAAACGGACTCCAGAGGGCACACGAGGTGCCCACGAGGCAGGGGGCGCGCCCAGGAGAGTAGGGCGCGCCCTCCACCCTTGTGGATGCCTCGTGTCCCTTTCGGACTACTTCTTATTTTTCCTATTTTTTAAAATATTCCAAAACAGAGAAAAATTGCTATTAGAACTGTTTTGGAGTCGTTTTACTTACCGTACCACATACCTATTCCTTTTCGGAGTCTGAAACGTTCTGGAAAGTGTCCCTTATATACTCCTCTAGGGTTACGGTGTCAATAACATTGGTTTCAACATTTATGGGATTACCTGAGATATAATGTTTGATTCTTTAACCGTTCACCACCTTCGTATTTTTGCCTTCGAAGTTGTTGATTTTTATGTCACCGGAACGATAGACCTCCTCGATAAAGTAAGGACCTTCCCATTTAGAGAGGAGTTTTCCTACAAAAAAATCTTAAACGAGAGTTGTATAATAGAACATAATCACCTACATTAAACTCATGCTTTTGTATCCTTTTGTCATGCCATCTTTTAACTTTTCTTTAAACAGTTTGGCATTCTCATAGGCCCGGGTTCTCCACTCATCAAGTGAGCTAATGTCAAATAGTCTCTTCTCACCGGCAAGTTTGAAATCATAATTGAACTCTTTAATGGCCCAATATGCCTCATGTTCTAGTCCGAGAGGTAAGTGACATGCTTTTCCATAAACCATTTTATACGGAGATATACCCATAGGATTTTTATATGCAGTTCTATAGGCCCACAATGCATCATCAAGTTTCTTGGACCAATTCTTTCTAGATCTATTAACAGTCTTTTGAAAAATTAATTTTAGCTCTCTATTACTCAATTCTACTTGACCACTAGACTGAGGATGATAAGGAGATGCAATTCTATGATTAACATCATATTTAGCAAGCATTTTACGGAAAGCACCATGAATAAAATGTGAACCACCATCAGTCATTAAATATCTAGGGACTCCAAACCTCGGAAAAATAACTTCTTTAAGCATCTTAATAGAGGTGTTATGATCAGCACTACTAGTTGGAATAGCTTCTATCCACTTAGTAAGGTAATCAACAACAACTAAAATATGTGTATACCCATTAGAGGAAGGAAATGGTCCCATATAATCAAAGCCCCAAACATCAAATGGTTGAATAACAAGTGAATAGTTCATAGGCATTTCCTGATGCCTACTAATATTACCAAGTCTTTGACATTCATCACAAGACAAGACAAACTTACGGGCATCTTTGAAAATAGTAGGCCAATAAAAACCGGATTGCCATACCTTATGTGTGCTACCTCTTGAGCATGCGTTGGTTTTCCCTTGAAGAGGAAAGAGTGATGCAGCAAAGTAGCGTAAGTATTTACCTTAGTTTTTGAGAACCAAGGTATCAATCCAGTAGGAGACTACACGCAAGTCACCTAGTACCTGCACAAACAAACAAGAACCTCGCAACCAACGCGATAAAGGGGTTATCAATCCCTTCACGGTCACTTACGAAAGTGAGATCTGATAGAGATAATAAGATAAATATTTTTGGTATTTTTGTTGTATATATTGAAAAGTAAAGATTGCAAAATAAATAGTAAACTAAAATTGTAGATCGGAAACTTATATGATGTAAAGTAGACCCCGGGGCCATAGGTTTCACTAGTGGCTTCTCTCAAGATAGCATATATTACGGTGGGTGAACAAATTACTGCCGAGCAATTGATAGAAAAGCGCATAGTTATGATGATATCTATGCATGATCATGAACATAGGCATCACGTCCATGTCAAGTAGACCAAAACGATTCTGCATCTACTACTATTACTCCACACATCGACCGCTATCCAGCATGCATCCATAGTATTAAGTTCAAAAGAACATAGTAACGCATTAGGCAAGATGACATGATGTAGAGGGGTAAACTCAAGCAATATGATATAAAACCCATCTTTTTATCCTCGATGACAACAATACAATACGTGCCTTTCTTCCCCTGTTGACACTAGGAAAGGACACCGCAAGATTGAACCCAAAGCTAAGCACTTCTCCCATTGCAAGAAAGATCAATCTAGTAGGCCAAACCAAACTGATAATTCGAAGAGACTTGCAAAGATATCAAATCATGCATATAAGAATTCAGAGAAGAATCAAATATTGTTCATAGATAATCTTAATCATAAGCCCACAATTCATCGAATCTCGGCAAACACACCACAAAAAGAATTACATCGAATAGATCTCCAAGAACATCGAGGAGAACTTTGTATTGAGATCCAAAGAGAGAAGAAGCCATCTAGCTAATAACTACGGACCTGAAGGTCTGTGGCAAACTACTCACACATCATCGGAGAGGCTATGGTGTTGATGTTGAAGCCCTCCATGATCGAATCCCCCTCCGGCAGATCACCGGAAAAGGTCCCCAGATGGGATCTCACTGGTACATAAGGTTGCGGCAGTGGAAAAGTGGTTCCATGGCTCCCCCTGATGTTTTTAGGGTATAAGAGTATATATAGGCGAAAGAAGTAGGTCGGTGGAGCTGCGAGGGGCCCACGAGGGTGGGGGCACGCCTGGCCCCCTGGGCACGCCGCCCTACCTCGTGACCACCTCGTTGCTTCCTTGATGTCCACTCCAAGTCTCTTGGATTGCGTTTGTTCCAAAAAGATCCTCGTGAAGGTTTCATTCCATTTGGATTCCGTTTGATATTCCTTTTCTGCGAAACACTGAAATAGGAAAAATAAAAACAATTTGCACCGGGATTTCGGTTAATAGGTTAGTCCCAAAAATAATATATAAGTGCATAATAAAGCCCATAAACATCCAAAATAGATAATATAATAGCATGGAACAATCAAAAATTATAGATACGTTGGAGACGTATCAAGCATCCCCAAGCTTAATTCCTGCTCGTCCTCGAGTAGGTAAATGATAAAACAGAATTTTTGATGTGGAATGCTACCTAACATAATTTTCAATGTATTTCTCTTTATTGCGGCATGAATGTTTAGATCCAAAAGATTCTATATACAAGTTTAATATTGACATAAAAATAATAATACTTCAAGCAATGCTAACCAAGCAATCATGTCTTATCAAAATAACATAGCCAAAGAAAGCTTATCCCTAGAAAATCATATAGTTTGGTCATGCTTCATTTTCGTCACACAAAATGCTCCCATCATGCACAACCCCGATGACAAGCCAAACAATTGTTTCATACTTTAGTATTTTCAACCTTTTTCAACTTTCACGCAATATATGAGCGCGAGCCATGGATATAGCACTATGGGTGGAATAGAATATGATGATGGAGGTTGTGTGAGAAGACAAAAAAGGGAGGAAGTCTCACATTGACGCGGCTAATCAATGGGCTATGGAGATGCCCATCAATTGATGTCAATGCAAGGAGTAGGGATTTCCATGCAACGGATGCACTACAGCTATAAATATATGAAAGATCAACAAAAGAAACTAAGTGTGTGTGCATCCAACTTGCCTGCTCACGAAGACCTAGGGCATTTTGAGGAAGCCCATTGTTGGAATATACAAGCCAAGTTCTATAATGAAAAATTCCCACTAGTATAGGAAAGTGACAACATAAGAGACTCTCTATCATGAAGATCATGGTGCTACTTTGAAGCACATGTGCGGAAAAAGGATAGTAACATTGCCCCTTCTCTCTTTTTCTCTCATTTTTTGGGCCTCTCTTTTTTATGGCCTTTCTCTTTTTTTCGAAGAACTTTCCTCACATGGGACAATGCTTTGATAATGAAAATCATCACACTTTTATTTACTTACAACTCAAGAATTACAACTCGATACTTAGAACAAAATATGACTCTATATGAATGCCTCCAGCGGTGTACCGGGATATGCGATGAATCAAGAGTGACATGTATGAAAGAATTATGAAGGTGGCTTTGCCACAAATGCGATGTCAACTACATGATCATGCGAGGCAATATGACAATGATGGAGCGTGTCATAATAAAAGGAACGGTGGAAAGTTGCACGGCTATATATCTCAGAATGGCTATGGAAATGCCATATAGGTAGGTATGGTGGCTGTTTTTAGGAAGATATAAGGAGGTTTATGTGTGATAGAGCGTATCATATCACGGGGTTTGGATGCACCGGCGAAGTTTTCACCAACTCTCAAGGTGAGAAACGGCAATGCACGGTACTGAAGAGGCTAGCAATGATGGAAGGGTGAGAGTGCGTATAATCTATGGACTCAACATTAGTCATAAAGAACTCACATACTTATTGCAAAAATCTACAAGTCATCAAAACCAAGCACTACGTGCATGCTTCTAGGGGGATAGATTAGTAGGAAAAGACCATCGCTCATCCCCGACCGCCACTCATAAGGAAAGCAATCAAAGAACACCCCATGCTTCAAATTTGTCACACAATGTTTACCATACGTGCATGCTACGGGACTTGCCAACTTTAACACAAGTATTTCTCAATTCCATAATTACTCAACTAGCACAACTCTAAAATTACCACCTTTATATCTCAAAACAACTATCAAGGATCAAACTTCTCATAACATTTAATGCACTCTATATGAAAGTTTTTATTATACCCATCTTGGATGCCTATCATATTAGGACAAATTTCATAACCAAAGCAAATTACCATGTTGTTCTGAAAGACTCTCAAAATAATATAAGTGAAGCATGAGAGATCAATATTTTCTATAAAATAAAACCACCACCGTGCTCTAAAAAGATATAAATGAAGCACTAGAGCAAAATTATCTAGCTCAAAAGATATAAGTGAAGCACATAGAGTATTCTAATAAATTCCGATTCATGTGTGTCTCTCCAAAAAGGTGTGTACAGCAAGGATTATTGTGGTAAACTAAAAATCAAATACTCAAATCATACAAGATGCTCCAAGCAAAACACATATCATGTGGTGAATAAAAATATAGCCTGAAGTAGAGTTACTGATAGATGAAGACGAAAGAGGGGATGCCTTCCGGGGCATCCCCAAGCTTAGGCTTTTGGTTGTCCTTGGATTTTACCTAGGGGTGCCTTGAGCATCCCCAAGCTTAGGCTCTTTCCACTCCTTGTTCCTAAATCCATCAAATCTTTACCCAAAAACTTGAAAACTTCACAACACAAAACTCAACAGAAAATCACATGAGCTCTGTTAGTATAAGAAAACAAATCACCACCTTAAGGTGCTGTAATAAACTCATTCTTTATTTATATCAGTGTTAAACCTACTGTATTCCAACTTATCTATGGTTCATACCCCACAATACTAGCCATAGATTCATCAAAATAAGCAAACAACACTCGAAAAACAGAACCTGTCAAAAACAGAACAGTCTATAGTAATCTCTAGGTTTCAAATACTTCTGTAACTCAAAAAATCCTGAGAAATTAGGAAACCTAAATAATTTGTATATTGATCTACTGAAGTTTGAATCAGTATTTTATCGCTCTCTGGTTAAAAATCAAAATTATTCTCGTGAGTGCATACTTTTTGTTTTTTTTCAGCAAGATCAAATAACAATCATCCAAGAAGATCCTAAAGGCTTTACTTGGCACAAACACTAATTAAAACATAAAAAACACAATCATAACAGAGGATAGATGATTTATTTATTACTAAACAGGAACAAAAAGCAAGAAACAAAAATAAATTGGGTTGCCTCCCAACAAGTGCTATCGTTTAACGCCCCTGGCTAGGCATAAAAACAATAATAGATCTAGGTATTGCCATGATAATGATAAGGTAAATCGTGAAAACTCATCTCATACTCCCTATGTTCAGCAGCAAGTTTTCTTTGTGGCAAGTAAAAGTAATCAAAAGGGCTAAATTTAATGGGACAAAAGTCCCCAAGATCAAGCTCAGGAGGTATTGGTTCCTCCTTTGGCCCCTCATATTGCACAACCAATTCATCATTATAAGCATTCTTTTGGCAAAAAGTCATGAGCCTTTGTTCAAGGGAAAAGCCTAACCCATTGTTCTGGATAGCAAAATTATCATTAAGTTCAGCAATCCTGTTGACAAGAACATCGGTAGGAACCTTTTTTCTAAGGTTTTCATTAAAAGCAACATGATCTAAAGATCGTAAGTGCATTATGTCCTCTTGATAAAAAAGGATTGCTTCTATGGGAGGACAGCCGGAATCCACCCTATAATGCACAAAAATTTCATTGGCCTCTTTCACTATAAATCTCAACTCATGAACTAAAAAGATGGTAGCTGCTCGCTTAATAGAAGAATGCTCAATATTAGAAAATTCTAGAAAAATCCTCTGTATGCAAGGATGCATATGGATAAATTGTCTTTCAAGTTCAACCATGAGCAAAGATAGAGCATCCGCAAGACTACTAGTTTTATGAAGAATAGACCAGCTCATGGTGGGCAAATCACCGGTACAAGTAAAGAAATCTTGAATAACTCCTTTTCCAATAATATTACCACTACCAATCCGAAACTTTTTAGTGTGTAAAATAGTAGGTTCTTCATGAGGATTATCAAAAGCATCAACGTTTCCCCCATCGTTACTACCATCTTTTCCAATGATAACCTCCCCAGTTTCAGACATGATGGCAACAAAACGAACTAGAACGAGCACACAAAAAGGCAAGTGAGAAGAGACGAACAGAAAAAGGGCAAATGGAAAAGAGGCGAATAAAATGACAAGGGTGAAGTGGGGGAGAGGAAAACGAGAGGCAAATGGCAAATAATTTAATGCGAGGGATAAGAGTTTGTGATGTGTACTTGGTATGTCTTGACTTGGCGTAGATCTCCCCGGCAACGACACCAGAAATCCTTCTTGCTACCTCTTGAGCATGCGTTGGTTTTCCCTTGAAGAGGAAAGGGTGATGTGATACGTCTCCAACGTATCTACTTTTCCAAACACTTTTGCCCTTATTTTGGACTCTAACTTGCATGATTTGAATGGAACTAACCCGGACTGACACTGTTTTCAGCAGAATTACCATGGTGTTATTTATGTGCAGGAGAAAATGTTCTCGGAGTGACCTGAAACTTCATGGAGCCATTTTTCAAAAAATAAGAAAAATACCTGCCAAAGATGAAGGCCAGGGGGCCCACCGTTTCTCCACGAGGGTGGGGGCGCGCCTGCCCCCCTAGGGCGCGCCCCCTACCTCGTGGGCTCCCTATTGCCTCTCCGACTCCAACTCCACCTCCATATATTGAGTCTCAGAGAGAAAAAAAGTAGAGAGAAGAAATCATCGCGTTTTACAATACAGAGCCACCGCCAAGCCCTAAAACCTCTCGGGAGGGCTGATCTGGAGTCCGTTCGGGGCTCCAAAGAGGGGAATCCGTCGCCATCGTCATCATCAACCATTCTCCATCACCAATTTCATGATGCTCACCGCCATGCTTGAGTAATTCCATCGTAGGCTTGCTGGACGGTGATGGGTTGGATGAGATCTATCATGTAATCGAGTTAGTTTTGTTCGGGTTTGATCCCTAGTGTCCACTATGTTCTGAGATTGATGTTGCTATGACTTTGCTATGCTTAATGCTTGTCACTAGGGCCCGAGTGCCATGATTTCAGATCTGAACCTATTATGTTTTCATCAATATATGAGTGTTCTTGATCCTATCTTGCAAGTCTATATTCACCTTATTATGTGTTGTGATCCGTTAACCCCGAAGTGACAATAATCGGGATACTTACCGGTGATGACCGTAGTTTGAGGAGTTCATGTATTCACTATGTGTTAATGCTTTGTTCCGGTTCTCTATTAAAAGGAGGCCTTAATATCCCTTAGTTTCCGTAAGGACCCCGCTGCCACGGGAGGGTAGGACAAAAGATGTCATGCAAGTTCTTTTCCATAAGCACATATGACTATATTCGGAATACATGCCTACATTATATCAATGAACTGGAGCTAGTTCTGTGCCACCCTAGGTTATGATTCTTACATGATGAACCGCATCCGGCATAATTCTCCATCACTGATCCATTGCCTATGAGCTTTCCATATATTGTTCTTTGCTTATTTACTTTTCCGTTGCTATTGCTATCATCACTACAAAATACCAAAAACATTACTTTTACTATTGTTACCTTTTGGTACCGTTATCACCACTATCATATTACTTCGCTACTAAACACTTTGCTGCAGATATTAAGTTTCCAGGTGTGGTTGAATTGACAACTCAGCTGCTAATACTTGAGAATATTCTTTGGCTCCCCTTGTGTCGAATCAATAAATTTGGGTTGAATACTCTACCCTCGAAAACTATTGCAATCCCCTATACTTGTGGGTTATCAAGACTATTTTCTGGCATCGTTGCCGGGGAGCATAGCTCTATTATTTGAGTCACATGGGATATATATCTGCTTATCATTATGAAGAACTTGAGAGATCCAAAAACCAAGATCTATCCCTCAACTACGAGGGGAGGTAAGGAACTGCCATCTAGCTCTGCACTTAATTCAGCTTCTGTTATGATTAAGTTTGCGACACCTACACCTGCTTCTGCTATTCGTTCTGATATGTCCCATGTTATTGATGATGCCACTTCTACTATGCATGATACTTATGATGAAACTACCTCTATGCCTGACACTACTATGCCACTTAGTGATTTTCTTGATGAAAAACTTGCTAGGGCTAGAGAAATTGAAAATATTGAATCTGATGATACCGATGAAAGTGATGATGAAGAATCACTTGTTATTCCTAAGGGTTATGTCTTTGATCAAGAAGCTTCCTTAGCTATTTTAGCGTGCCAAAATAGAACTGAACTCAAAAGATTATTAGCTAAATGGAGTAAGCAATCTTTAAATGCTAGAATGAAACCTGACCCTGCTTTTGCTACTTCACCTATCTTTGTTACTGATAAGGATTATGAATTCTCTGTTGATCCTGATATAATTACTTTGGTTGAATCTGATCCTTTTCATGGTTACGAATCTGAAACTGTTGTGGCACATCTTACTAAATTGAATGATATAGCTACCCTGTTCACTAAAGATGAGAGAACTCACTACTTTTATATCCTTAAAATATTTCCGTTCTCATTATAGGGTGATGCTAAGATATGGTTTAATTCTCTTGATCCTGGTTGTGTGCGTAGTCCCTAGGATATGATTTATTACTTCTCTGCTAAATATTTCCCTGCTCATAAGAAACAAGCTGCTTTAACGGACATATATAATTTTGTGCAAATTGAAGAAGAGAGTCTCCCACAAGCTTGGGGGAGGCTCCTCCAATTACTTAATGCTTTGCCTGATCATCCTCTTAAGAAAAATGAAATACTTAATATCTTTTATAATGGACTAACCGATGGCTCCAAAGATTACCTGGATAGTTGTGCTGGTTCTGTTTTCAAGGAAAGAACACCGGATGAAGCTGAAATTCTATTGAATAATATGTTGACAAATGAAAATAAATGGACACCTCTGGAGCCAATACCTGAGCATATTCCTAAACCAACTCCGAAGAAGAGGGGTATTCTATTTCTCAGTCCTAAAGATATGCAAGAGGCAAAGAATTCTATGAAAGAAAAAGGTATTAAAGCTGAAGATGTTAAGAATTTACCTCCTATTGAAGAAATACATGGTCTTAATTTACCGCCTGTTGAAGAAACATATAATCTTAATCCATTACCTATTGAAGAAACTCATGGTCTTGATAACCCGACACAGGTAGTAAAGGTAAATTCTCTCTTTAGATATGATAAAGTTGTAATCCCATTTACTAAGTTTGCTAGCCCATGCTTAGATGAGTTTGATAAATTTATGGCTAACACTACAAAAAAAAGACACATCCGTGACATTTTGGGCCGAACGAAATTTTTTTTGTCATACATATGACACTTCTATGACGATAATTGTGACAAAACCCAGTATCATCATAGATGTGGTGGGCTCCTACTTCTATGACAAAAAATCATGACAGAAAATGGGCTTTTTGTCCTGGGCGGGCCGGAGACGTAGCTGCATGACATTCTTTGGGCCGTCCATGACAGAAAAAACCGTGGTAGAATCGAGGGGGAGGAAAATTTCGGGGAGTTCCCGGTTACAGTGGGAGGTCGGGGGCCGAGCGATGCGCGTTTCTCTCGTACACGTACATGCGTGTGTGCGAGGCGTTGGCTCTAACTAAACCCGAGCGAGGCGTTGGGCTCTAACTGAACCCGAGAGATTGCACTGCAGGCTATGTGTTACTGAACCCGATCGAGCGATTCCTTCGCTACTTCTGCAAACTGAAGCCGATCGATGCTGCCTCTGGGATGAACAGTGAGCGTTGCGGGGGGGGGGGGGGGGGGGGGGGGGGGGGGGGGGGGGGGGGGGGGGGGGGGTTGGATGAACAGTGAGCGGTGGAATTGCCTCTGGATGAACAAGACCCCGTGGTGTCGTGGAGGGCTGGATGAATAGTAGACGGTGGAGGGGTGGTTGAACAGTAGCCGGTGGAGTAGCGCGCAGTGGAGGCTGGATGAACAGGAGCCCGTGGAGGCTGGAGGAGGTCGACGGTGGAGATGAACAGTATCCCGTGGAGTCCCATTTTGCGGTACGCCACACCCCTCCCAATGAACAGGACCCCTGTTTCGACCGTAGCGCTCCAACACAAGTCCGTTTCGTCCGTTTTGCGGTACGCCACACCCCTCCCGATCAACAGGACCCCCATTTCGACCGTAGGAGGTCCATTTCCTCCGTTTTACGGTACGCCACACCCCTCCCGATCAACAGGACCCCCATTTCGACCGTAGGAGGTCCGCTTCCTCCATTTTGCGGTACGCCACACCCCTCCCGATCAACAGGACCCCGTTCCGAATGTAGGAGGTCCGTTTCCTCCGTTGTGCGGCACGCCAGGCCTCGTTTCCATCGCCTGTTCTGTCCAAGTCCTCCCGATGAACACGACCACGCATTCCGTTTCGACCTAGCCGGTTGGCTCCCACGTGTTCCGTTGCCTCTCGATGAACACGACGCATTCCGTTGCCTCCCGATGAACACGACGCATTCCATTGCCTCCCGATGAACACGACACATTTCGTTGCCTCCCCATGAACACGACGCATTCCGTTGCCTCCCCATGAACACGACACATTCCGTTGCCTCCCCATGAACACGACGACGACGCTGTTTCTTCGTTCCGACCTAGCCGGTTGGCTCCCACGTGTTCCGTTGCCTCTCGATGAACACGACACATTCCGTTGCCTCCCGATGAACACGACGCATTCCGTTGCCTCCCGATGAACATGACACATTCCGTTGCCTCCCCATGAACACGACGCATTCCGTTGCCTCCCCATGAACACGACGCATTCCGTTGCCTCCCCATGAACACGACGACTACGCTGTTTCTCCGTTCCGACCCAGCCATGTACACGAGCCCTGGCTGTATGTATGCACGAGTAGGCGTTCGAGACCCTACCCGTATGTACACATACATGGCTGTATTTTCTTTCTTGCACCCTGGCCGCTGTACGTACGTGTACATGCTACGTGCGCGCCTCTACTACGACACCTACGCGCCTCTACTACGACATGTGCGCGCCTCTACATCGACCAGTATGTACGTACACATTCGCGACCAGAATGACAACGCTACATACGCGACTGTCAGGCACTTTCTTGCCTGCGAAGATGTAGTTGGTGGGTCCCAGCAGTCAGGGTGGCGAATCGTTTTGTTTTTTTTGCCCGGACGCACTTCCTTGCATGCGAAGGTGTAGCTGCTGGGTCCCAGTAGTCAGGGTGGTGAATCGTTTTTTTGCCCAGATGCACTTCCTTGCGTGCAAAGGTGTAGCTGGTGGGTCCTAGTAGTCGGGGGCGAATTGTTTTTTTTGGACGCACTTCCTTGCGTGCGAAGATGTAGCTGGTGGGTCCCAGCAGTCAGGGGGGCGAATCGTTTTTTTTTTCGGACGCACTTCCTTGCGTGCGAAGATGTAGCTCGTGGGTCCCAGCAGTCAGGGGGCGAATCATTTTTTCGCGAAATACAGTGGCCCGTCCGGTGGGTCCCTGCTGTCAGGTGGAGGAATAATTATTTTGCGCGTAATAAGGAGGCACTTCCTTGCGGCTGCCGTGGACCCAACTGTCAGCCTCTCCACGTACAGTCCATGTCAGATGGAAGTCGTTCCTTGACCACGTTGACCACGCCACGCCGAGAGCACCTGGGCGGTGGACGACGGTGAGGCCTAGGAAGGGGACGACGCGGAGCCGGGGAAGAGGCGACAGTGGATGCACACGCGGAGAGGAGTACGAGGGTTCACTGGTTCGGCTGCACTGCCGTCGCCGCAGAATAACAGGGGGTGTGGGTGAGTGGAGGGATGGCCTGGCCAGCGGTGGGAGTAGTAGGGGGTGGTGAGGCCTCCGCGGTAGCACAGCCGGCCACGGGAGGCAGGAGCAAGCGACACGACCGGCGCTGCTTTGGGCGGCTGGAGCAAGAAGACCAGAGGTTGAAGAAGCACGACGGGTGTTGGATGGACATCGTACGGTCACTGCAGCTAGAATCGTTTATATTGACTAAGTTGACAAAGCCCTTGGTATGTCAACTTAGTAGGCCCATAGGTCAGCTTCCGAAACGGTGTGCCCCAGATGTCAGGGGGAGGAATCATTTTTTGGGTGGGTGAAGCTAGAATATCCGAGATTGAAGAAGAAGCACGGCATCCGTTGGATGGACATCCAACGGCCACTGCTGCTAGAACCGTGTGTTGACTATAAGTTGACAAAGCCTTGCATACGCGTCAACTCTGTTTTTTTAGGGGACGCGTCAACTTAGTAAGGCCAGAAGTGTGTGGCAGAGAACTTATAGCCCATTTGAGATTTGTAAGAATGTGTAGCCCATTTTTGAATTCTAATGGAATTTACTACAGCCCATTTATAGTTTGTTAAAAGTACAGCCCATTTCAACCAACTGTTCAAAACAGAATTCAATAAAATTTCCCACATTTTGATGGGATCCGAAATATTTTTATCACGAAATTTCTAGTTAGATTAAATACATTTTCAATATAAATTTATATTACATAAAAATCCAACGAAACATTGCGCTCGCAACAATTAATCAAATTAAAATTTTCAATATCGAAAAATAATATTTTATAAAGTAATCACGTGTTTGGTGCATTTTTTATTAGTTACTGCCCAGTTTTTATAATTACATCCCATTTATTATTTCTTAAAGCCCATTTTCTTGTTAAGCCTAATGCATCCCTCCTAGGAAAGATTTGCAGCCCAGCGGGGCGGAGAATAACAACTTGACCTTGCCTGGGTATTCCTAAAAAAAGTATAGTTGGGCTAGCGATTTTCAGCTTGAAAAAAATTAATATCTGGGCTGGATATCTGGCCTGGGCTAGACGGGCCACAGCCCACCCAGTTAATACCTGCAGCGATGTTTTTGTTGTTGTTCGGAGGAGAAAAATTAATATCTGGGCTAAACATCGAAAAACTCTGCATTGCTCACACCTCAAAAACATAAATACTGCTCGAGCTGCTTGGTCCCAGCTGTCGGCCGCTTCTTGTGCAATTCTCTCGTTTATTGACTACTCCCTCCTTTCCGGTTTATAAGGCTCAATTCAAAAATCTGACCAACCAAGGTAGATGATGAGTGGTGGAATATTTTTTGTAGTTTGCAAAGCACCCAATTAATGCTTTTGTTTTCCTCAAAAAATTATGTTTACGAATGCATTAATTGCAATGCATGCATGCATAAAGCGCATGCATTGGTCAGTTTTCTCTTAATACTTGCATGCAATGATTTAATGCACCTTGAAGTCTGAACATGTGATGGGGAACAACCAAATTGAGCCTTATAAAATGGAAAAACTAAAATTTTGAGATAAGCCCTATAAACCGAAAAGGAGGGATTACTACATAGGTTGACAATGGTGTGGGACCGTGATGTCACGAAACCAGGAGGAAGCAAAATAAATTATAGTTATATATATATAAAATAAGGAGGCACTTGCGTACGTGAGGCTATGGACCTTGTGGGTCCCCATTGTCATCCTCTCCAAGTAAAGTCATCTACTCGCCCGCGCGCGCTTTCCGCCCGAAACAGTCAGCGCCGCCCTCCCCGCTTCCTGGTGCAGGCGATTGCTCCGCCTTCAAACAACACAAGTGTCGTCCGTCCGTCCATCTGCCGCTGACATTAATGATACGCGATTGCCGAGGCGGCTACTCCGGCGCCACATGTCCGTCCCTCCGCCCGCCCACCATTGCTATATAAACTACTGCGCCGGCCATAGCCGCAGTCATCCACATCCGTTCCCTTTCTCCTGTCCACACCACTACTGCCCACCATGGCTTCCTCGCGCTCCAGCGCTCTTTGGGATGGGCGGACGACGGATGACAAGGAGATGGCAGCCATTGCTGCCGACCGGCTGGCCGACAGGCAGCCGGAGGACGACGACGTCCCAATGGAGAACATGGTAGTCGACGATCCGGCGCCAACCCCTCCTCCGCGCCATACTCACCGGTGCATTGCACCATGACCATCGACGAGGACCATGCCCAATATATGGACAGGGTGAGGCAGATGCATGAGGAGCAGTTCCGGGAGGTGCAGGCCGACGCCGCCTACAACCACCATCTCCTCGAGGAGCACCTGCAGGCGGAGGAGCAGATCGCCGCAGAGCGGGCGGAGCAGGAGGCGCTGCTCGACTCGTACCGCCCCGCCCGCAAGGGCCGCCTCGA
Source organism: Triticum urartu (assembly GCF_003073215.2). NCBI lineage: Eukaryota > Viridiplantae > Streptophyta > Magnoliopsida > Poales > Poaceae > Triticum > Triticum urartu. The sequence goes on along the minus strand of NC_053022.1, from coordinate 245,762,461 downwards.
GCGCTGGCGGTACCGCATGCAGGTGGAGGAGGCTGCGGCCGCCTACAAAGAGGCTAGCAAAGAGGGCGATGAAGCGGGCGAGGCGCTCTTTGGTGAGACCAAGGAAGAGGCAGAGGACAATGCCGGCTCCGACGAGTCCCCGCTCTGCTGGCGTCGACGAGGCCCTGCTCTGCCGAGGCCCCACGGCACCAACAACGAGGCAGAGGACACCGCCGGCTTCGCTGAGGCCCCGCCCCACCAACAATGAGGCAGAGGACACCACCGGCTCCACCGAGGCCCCACCCCACCAACAACGAGGCAGAGGACATCGCCGGCTCCGCCGAGGCCCCGCCCCGCTGCCAATGAGGCCGCACCGCACAGAAAACGAGGAAGAGTAGAACACGGTAGCTCGCCGCCGCTCAGGTCCAAGTAAGGCCACCGCTGCTACCCTCCGGTTGAAGCCAAGCTAGGCGGGTTGACCATTGACAGCCGATTAGCTTCTTGGTGGCGACGTGGAGTCGGAGAGCTGCGCTGGAGAAGAACGCTGCTTCTACTTAACTGCTGGTGCAGTTGGCTGACTGACACGTGGGCCCAACATGCCACAAGTCAGTTACGCAACTGCAGCTGCAGTTAAGTCACTGAAGCTTCTGTTCGGCTCAACGGGACACATGTGGGTAGCTTCGGTTAATTAATTATACCTCCAGCGCACCCCTTTTTAATTGAAGAATGTATGAAATGTAATGAAATCCGGCATGTTTATATGAAATCCGACTGTGTATGAATGAATTTATTTCGATTAGTTCGAATTCCTGTATCACTGGCATTGGATGAACATGCAAAACAATATGTACTAGCATTATTCCTAGGGTGATCACCTCGTTTGCAGCAGTTTCACATGTACTCCCTCTGGTTCTTTCTAGTCTGCATACAAGTTTTGTCTCCAGTCAAAGTATCTCTACTTTGACCAATCTTATACAAAAAAGTATGCACTTTCACAATGTGCGAAGTAAAACGGAACAGAAGGAGTACAAAGAGTTTGAGCAGCTTTTTAGCGTTTCTGTACATTGCAATCAAACACACAGGCCTGACAATTCATAGAGAACATTCAAAACAATCGATGATTATGCATCTCAGCGACTCACATGTCAGAGGCAATATTTAATTCACAACTAAAGAATAAAGGAAAAATTGATCGACACTGCTGACAGCAAAGGGCGTCCCGTTCGAAAATATCAAACGCATGTCTTGCTAAAATCAATGAGCAAAATTTGATAAGGTTGTCCTCAAAATATCAAATGCCTATGATTGTGGAATGGGCAGGGTTTGCCATCAGTTCGGACATTGACATGGCACCTCATGCTAAATAAACCAGCTGTTCTTTTTGTGCAGTTCCACCAAAATCAACCAAATTCGCGCGTAGCTTGTATGATTTCGCCCTTATATGTTGCAACGCCTTGAACTTATCGGCACCTCCTTTCTTGCGGTGGAAATGAATGATTCGATGTATTCATGAACATTTTGTGCAGTTCCCATTGAAATCAAGCTGAGCACCCCTGTTTGCACAAATACAAAAAAGTGATTAGTATAAAGCAAACTGTACTATGAATTGACAGTTTCAACAGGCACATACATGGTCCATGTAGAGCACACTTTTAGAAAAATGGAACTCACCAGAAAGAATCCTAGAACAACATTGTACTCGCGCATCACAGCAAAAAGATGGAGATTTGTCAGTCCTTCTGAGCTAAAGTTAGTTTGGTCTTGTGTGGAGTAATGTAACCATCCTTCAACTGCTCCTTCTGATGAGAAGATAGACAGGGCTTCTTCATCCTGGCATAATTGGAACTAGTCACTTCACGTACTCCATATTCTTCTTTACAGGAAGATGATCCTGTTGTGCAAAGACAAGAGGACTACTAAATGCTAGTATCCCTGTCTGCTCGAAAAAAAGGAAAGGAAATATTTAAAACAGCACAGATGAAGCACTTCTCAAGGACAATACCACCTTTTCATGATAGTATCTAAACAGTAGCACAACACCAATAGAGATGACAAAGCTCAATCATATGGATGAAATCAGTGGGCGAGTACCAACCTTTGTTAGGAGGCTTATTGTGTAGAGCATACAGATGAAGCACTTCTCCGGAACCATCTATTGCTATCTACGGTGGTGGCCATGCTTACTATATACTCCTCGATTAGTTTAATGTTTTCAACATCTTTATCTTACCTCAATGGGATATTACGGTGCACATACAGATTGGAAGTATTGTCTCCATTTGTGCAGTTCACTAAAATCAAGCAACATTATCGTACAAGTAGCACAACATATGAAAGCACACTACAGAATCATGTGAAAGAAGGCTAGTACTGACCTCTCATGATGCGGAATTCAAACAACTCACAAGAAGAAGATCTGAACCAAATTCGCCTTAACGGATAGGAAGTAAGATCTCCTCTTGTGCAGTTCCACTAAGATCAAGCAATCAAGCAACATTGTCGGTGTGACATTTTGGTTGAACTGCACAAAACACTCTTAAAACAAAAGTGTTTTGTGCAGTGCAACAAAAGGTCACAATGGCAACGAGGTGAAGTAGATAACCCTGTTTACATAGAGGTGCAAAGGAAACAATTAGTGGTCAATAACGGTGGATGACACAGAAGCCAACAAAAAGAAGCATCTACCTTATCTAAATGGGAAAGAAAGCAAGACGGTAGCATTTCTCAAACGGTGGCATTGATTAATATTAACATAGAGATTATATTAACAATAAAATTCGTTAAACATGTAATTTGCTTTTAACTGTGGCATTGCATCAATTTTCCAGCGGCATTATTAGAGGGTGTTTGTTTACAGGGACATTTTGGTGTAGGGACTAAAAAAAACTCTGTGTTAGTCCCATATAAACCAAACAGGAGGGACTTTTACGGACTAAAAGTGGGCATTTGGGACTAAAGAAAGAAGACCCTGAGGGAGTCTTTTTGGGACTTTTTCCAACAGTTGCCCCCGCCACGCATCGCACCTTGTCTCTATTAGTTCATTACTAGGGGTAACATGGTCTTTTAGCAGGTCATTTAATAACCTCTAGTCCATGTTTAGTCCCTGGAACCAAGCAGGTAGGGACTAGGGAGTTTTTAACCAAACAGGGCCTTAGAGTAACAACAGCTAATGAGTTGCACGGGACAGTGGACGCGCCAGCACCATGTGCATCTACCGATGTACTGTGGTCATGCACAGTCTGTTGCAACAAAGAACAAACAACCAAGGAGCATATTTGTGTTGGTCCCAGTTTTGTTATCTTTAGACACCTTTCCCTATGTGAGCGCAGCAAATCTAGTCCTGCTCAAACTCTACAGTGTTGTCCCATCCTTTCCTTTTTGAACTAGTACTTTGCCCCCTTCCTTTCCTCTTGGAACCACGTCCTAGATTTACGCGATACAACTTTCCCCACTACTTTCCCCCATTCCTTTCCTCTTTGAACCACGTCTTAGATTCATGCTATAAAACTTTCCCCCTTCATTTCCTCTTTGAACCATGTCCTAGATTCATGCTATATACAACTTTTCCCACTACTTTCCCCCACTCCTTTCCTCTTTGAACCACATCCTAGATTCATGGTATACATGCAGCTAGAGCAATGCATGTGGAGTAAGTAAATTATACCTTAAGGTTCTTGGGGCTTGTTTCGGTGGGCGACGGGACGGCGGCGAAGAAGAAGGGGTCGGAGGCCCTCCCGCGCCGCTGCTGGGTGGAAAGTGAATAGCTACGCCGGTAGTCCCTCGCCGACGGCGACAGCGTTAAGCCTCCTTCCCTTCCGGCGGACGGATCCTGCCGGCTCTTTGAGCAGCAGTGAGGGGAGAGAGAGGCCAACGAAGTCTTCTTTAGATCTGGAGAGGGCGAGAGTGTGTGAAGAGAGCAACTAGTCCCTCTGTTCCAAATTACTCGTCGAAGAAATGGATGTATCTAGAACTAAAATACATGTAAGATACATCCATACCTGCGACAAGTAATTAGGAACGGAGGGAGAGGGCGAGGGAGTGTGAGGAGAGCAACTACAAGCGCTGAGGCTCCAGCGTGTATATATATACTTGAGAGAGAGTGTGAAGCGTGCAAACCCTAGAAAACATTTTGACCAGTCAAAGAATCCTCCTGGCACAAATTATGCTCAAGTGTAGTTATTGAACCCGAGACCTCAAGTTAGAAGGTGCAACGGGACCAAGGTGCGTGCGTGTGTGCATGTGTGTGTGTGTGTGTGTTGAACAGCATGTGTGTGTTAGAGAGAGCGACAGATCGACCTACTCCTTCGGAGAGATGTTGTGTAGTGTACGATTTTAGCCGTGAGAATCGGTGCATCCTCTCGTTTCCGGGCGTGTCCTGTTGGGACATGCGGACAGTTGCCATGCCCGCTCCTGACCAGCCTGGCCCACCCAAAGCCCCTCCATCGCCCGCACGCGCTTCCCGCCCGAAACGGTCAGCGCCGCTCCAAAGAATCGGTGCCGCATTCATGCCCGGGTAGAGCGGATGCGACCTCTCACTGGCGCGAGAGTGATGGTTACTGCTGGGTCTATGTGATTTGACGGCTCATTGGTCTTTATTACTGAGGTGGTAGGACTGCTGGATGTCCCACGCTTTCGGCGAAAGGTGGTACTACTACTAGATTACAATTTTCTCCATTCTTAAAGTGGGGGCGTGCAAGAGCAGTGAAAACACGCAGGCTCAGTGATTACATGGCCCACCTCACACTATCACAATGCGACACCTAACTCTTTACATAGTACTACCTCCGTTCCTAAATATTACTAGATGAGTCCTCGCGTGTTGCCGCAGAATAGCGGTATATCTCTCTGCGCAAAATTATAGATTTCATAGAACTAAAAAAACTCTATAACCGCATGACAAATGTGGTAGCCAAACTAAATAAACTCCCATCATCATTTAGATCATCCCACGTAAGGAAAAAAGATCAGCCAACTCCTACTGCATAATGGGATTATATTTTTCTTTTTGACATGTTAATGGGACTTAAAAGCTCACTTACATGCACGCTACCGGTGCATGCTTGCATGCAGACATGTTGATGTGATTTAAAACCCACTCACATGCATGTGCCACGGTATTTCTGCATGCTTGCATGTGGCTTAGTGCGGAGCCTCTCAACGTCTAGATCAGACGGCTATTATGGACTGATTTACTTCATCTAACGGCTACATCAATGGCCCTGTTTGGATACTCTAACACAGTTAGAGTTGGAGTTATTTTCTAACCCACTCTAACCCAAATAAACACCTCTTCACCGGGATAGTTGGGTTAGATGGAACTAACCCACTCTAACCCTCCCTATTTGGATACTTTTGGGTTATTTGAGCCTCCAACTAACCCAAACTAGCTCTAACCCCATGATCCAAACAGGGCCAATTTTGATGATGTGGCTCAAGGAGAGGATAGAGAATTCCTAGTAGTGGGGGCTAGCTATTACTAGTAGATAAGTCTTTGTAGAGATTCCACCACACACGGAACAAAATGAATGAATCTACACTTAAAATGCATCTATATACATCTGCATGTGGTTCATGGTGAAATCTCTACAAAGACTTATATTTAGGAACGGGGGAGACGGCGTACTCAGCAAGCTTCTCCTCGTTCTGCGAGTTGACGGGACACATCAAAATTACTCCAGTGTATAGAGCCTTGCCTCTAAGGTAGGCCCCACATGGTTTGCCTCTTTTTTTAACATAACACGTCAAGTCGCAATTTGTTTGTTCACCCGTGGTACACGATCCTCCCTCCACCAAGTGGACAACCAGTACACATGCCAAATTACCACGTGGGCTGCCTTTTTTGTACAGAAATGAGCTCCACAGTGTACCCGCGCGGGTGTGGTTGGGAAAGAGACGAGAGTACGTGCGCCGTGCATGCACCTCTTCTCTTCGTGCACGCCCCCCACCTACGTTGGTGTGTGTGAGAGATACAAACCGCGTTCGTGAGTGTTTTTTGTTTTGGGGTGGGGGTGGGTGGGGGGTTGATTTCATGAATTATTTGTGGGAATATGTGTCGATGACATCTCAAACAAATTTTTGCATGCAATGTGTGTGAAATGGAGGCCTATCCATATCATACATAGAGAGTCGGGCAATCCACGAGAAGAGAGGGAGGGGTCATAGCTATCGATAGAGTCGAAGAGAGGATCAAGTGGGTGGGTGCGAGATTGATGAAGAGAGCCATCGAAATTGTGTGTGTGTGTGTGCAAGTCAAAGATATAGGGCGACTGGCCTACCGGAACGTTAGAGGGCACATGTCGAGTTTGTGTGTGGCAGGGAGACATGACTAGAGCGCTCGATGTATCGGTGTGTGTGTGTGGGGGGGGAGGGGTAGGCAGAGGCCTAACTATAGAGGTAGAATGACTCGTATATGTGTTGAGAAGGAGAGACCCAGCTATGTCTTGAGGGAGATCGGTCGACATCCATACATAACTGAAGGACGGGAAATATGATGGGACAGAGAGAGAGGGAGGGAGAGGGGTAGAGTGCTGGATGGGTGATTGAGTTGCTTCTCGAAGATGGTGGGAGAGGCCTACTAGACAAACTGAGGGTGGAACAGCAATGTTATCAATAAGAGTGCGGATGTGTTTCTGTGTGTGCCTGTGCATGATAGATCTGTCGGGACGCATCCATGGATTTTGAAGGGGGACCATGTGCTTGGTAAGCAAACCTAACTAGATCGGTAGATCAATTGTTGTTTGTCGGAGGAAGGGAGAGACACAACTAATAAGGTAGATCTATTGACGTGTGGGTAAAAACGAGTTATAAGGACCTATCTAGCTATATGTATAGCTAGAGATCGGTCGGTGTACGTCCATTTGTTAGAGGCAAATAAGGCCCTGCGAGACGGATAGACAGAGAGAATGGAGCTAGGAGGTGGTGCGAGAGGCCCAACTACTAGCAAGATACGGGGAGGAGTGTGCGATTGTGAGATCGATGAAAAGAGGGGTGAGAGTTTACACGTGTGTCTGACCGTATGAGAGACACGAGGCAAGGACACATAAAGGAGGAGATTGAAGGTGTGTGTGTATGTTGTAGGCAGGCATCACTGGAGAGGTTTATCGATCGGTGTGTGTCAAAAAGGAGTTGTGGAGACTCTGGGAGAACGACCTAAAGAAAAAAAAATGAATGTGCCTAGTGTATAGAATGCCGAGGGAGGGGGAGGGTGAGGAGGGCGTGTGCATGCACGAGAGAAAGTTAGTGGTAGCTACAAAGGTTAGAGGATTGTGTGGGTGTAAGAGACTAACAAATATCATAATTTGATATGAAAGCGGATTCATATATTTGAATAGGAGATCATAGTGTTTTAAACATTGCATGCATGAATATAGCGGTGATACACGTGATGCGCACATGTTATACCATAATGTGATAATGCATGGCGTTAACAACTCACAGCTAAATGCAGAACAATCTAAACCATACTATACATCAAACAATCTCACATTTTATTTGAATTTGTGATAATGTGTGGCGTTTGCAGCTTACAACCAAATATCAAACAATCTAAACAATACTATATATCGAACATTCTCACATTTTATTTGAATTTGTGGTAATGTGTGGTGTTTGCAACTCACATCGAAATACTTGTAGGCGTAGGGGGCGGGGCACCATACATAATGTGATAAACACATTATACATATGAGACATGGTTTAGATTATGAAGATCTAGCTAGAGCTAGAAATGTAATGTGACTTGAAATCAAAATAAAGTGGATTCAAAAAATCTAGTTCGAGTTCATATAGTACACATAGTTCATATGTAACTCGAGACTAATCATGTGGTGTGTTGTGACGATAATACTCAAATGATGGTTTAACTTGACAATAATGATGATTGTAGATCTTATTAAAACATAGAAACGAATTCAAATGCTTTGACTTCACAACAATCATTACTGTAGATCTTATTCAAATAGAGAAACGAATTCAAATTTAGTTCATATTGACGCGGTAGTATATATGTTTGGAATGCACTAAAACGTTCATTTGAGTAGTAGGTTGCATGCATTATACACGTAGCAAAATATTTTAATTGAACATAACATGAATTCAAAGTTTTGAATGACATTTGTAGTGCGCATTGATTTGGTACAATACACGTGAGGCTTGTCCAGAAATTTCAACCCGTGCCTTGTTAGCCCGAAATATTTAAGATATATCTTTGTCTCGTTGTACTCTGGTAACTCCCTCCATCTCAACCCGCGCCTTGCTATTCCGAAATTACAACGCGCGCGAAAATTCCAACCTCCTGTGAAATCCCGACATGTGAAATGCCCGTGGTACCCCTGATCCGAAAGAACCGCCTCAAATCAGTGGGGTACTTTCATAACTTACCCCACATTTCACACAAGCGCGTCTCTAAGCCATGGTTCCCCACTGCCATCCCATCCGCCCACCCATTCGTACACCGAGGCCGCGAAAACCCGCAACGAAACCCCACACCCTGCTCCGTCCACCACCCAGCCGGAGCCTCTTCCCCGACGACGTCGTCCACAGCAACACCTCGACGTCCCTCATCCACCGTACCGGATGATGATCCGTCGTCGCTCTCATCGTCCCGCTGGTTCAGCCACCCCGTCCTCCACCTCCAAGGAGCTGCCCCAATGTTCCCTCGTCTTTTGCGCCACCTCCATTCCCACACCGCCGTCTTCACCTGCACCACCGGAAGAGCATCATCATCACTGTTTCCTCGGATGAAGCTGTGGCCTAATCGGCGCCACCAAAGAGGTTGTACACTAATCACCGCATTTTCTTCTTGATTCGATCTCACGGTGCTGCCGGCGCTCGGTCCCAAGCCGACACGGCGCGGCTCCATCCACGGCGGCGTCGCGGGCCACTTCCTCCACGGCGTCGCTCCCTCGGCGGTGACGTCCACATTAGTAGGAGCTATTGCTGCTTTAGCTCTCGCTCACGCTGCTGCTCTGCTCTTGCTCTCGGTCCCCTGCCTGGTCTGCTCTTGTTATTGCTCTTGCTCGCGCTGCTGCTCTCGCTCTTGCTCTTGCTTGTGATGCTGCTCTGATTTAGCTACACTTCAGTTGACTGAATCGACTTTTGGGTCAGTCGATTTTCAGGGGGTGGGGGGGGGGGGGGGGGGGGCTCGCCGGGGTGAAGGAAGAACCAGCTGTAGCGGGGAGGGGGCTCGCTGGAGAGGTACCCCACTATCTATCTTAGGGTTCAGGATGGGGGCGGTGGTCACCGGCGGTGGTGGGGCATTGGCATGGCGGTGGCATGGGGATCGCCAGAGAAAAAGCTCGGCATAGGGGGGCCTAGAGCGATGGCCGGGGCGGCGGCGGACCAGCGGTGGGGAGTGTTTTCGGGGCGGGCGGGGCGGCGCACCACCGGCCGCGGGCAGTGGGGGGCTGCTGTTTGGCCGGTGGTGGCTGGCGGCTCAGGGGGGTGGAGGTTGAAGATGAACCGCAGGCCCTTGATTTCATATCCAACGGCTGCAAAATCGACTGACCAGAGATGGAAAAGTCAGTCGACCAACGTGTAGCCTCACCTTGCTAGTGCGTTCAGTTTCGACAGCAAAATTCAGTTTCGACAGCAAAATTCAGTTTCGACAGTTAAGTTCAGTTTCGACAGTTAAGTTCAGAGATGAGCGGCTGATGTATTTTACATCTAGCACTTTGTGGTTATGTATTTTATGTCATGTATTGGAGATGCTATTAGAATTCCACTCAGGTTAACGTTGTTTGTTGTCTCTCTTGTCCTGCTTCAGCCTCGGCGTCGTACAACTCACCGGAGCTGCTCCAACGACGAAACCCTCCATCACAGCGGAGCAGTACCTCGGGCTCCATCTCCAGATGCCTAAGATCTTATTCCCCTCCTCCGACAGCCAAGTCAGCCGGAGCATCCTCAATAGCCAACCCAATCACGCTGAGATCGACATGGCTTCGCTAAAGAGGTTGTACACTTGTTGCATCTCTTTTTTACTCTACATGTTATATGTATTGTCCACTGAGCACACGGATTTGTTCCTTTAGTGTCTCCTTGCAAGAAAAAACGTAGGAATTTTAATTTTCACCTGTCCTCCTTTTCAAATTCCTATTCATGAAGCAGAAGACTAAGAGATAGTAGCATAATAGCATTATAACCGTACATTTTCTTGTGGTTTGACTTAATCTCACCATGCTTGTTTGCGTCCTGTGATCTTCCAACTGTTGTGAATCGAACACCCAGATTGGCAGAAATCATGTGTTTTTAAATTCTCTCTTTTGCACGTGCATTCCGATCCTATTCCTGTCTATTTCCTATCCTTGCATTGTTGGAATCCTCCAATTCAAACGAGCCCTTACAGAATTACTTCTCTTACAGATAGTTGTCAAAGAAAATCTTGCGTGGTTTATCCCGCTCCTGCTGCGCCGTCGTCCACCCCAGCTCAGCTGCTCCAACGACAGAAGGGTCCAGCACAGCAGGGATCCGGCCTCCAGACTGTCTTTCGCCGCCTTAGATCTTCTTCCCCGCTGCTAGCAGCCATGAAAACTGCATTACCATCATCAATTAAGCAGATGACCTCGAGGACTACACGGGTCCGCAAGAGAGGTCGCACTCTTTCGTGTTTGCTTACGTTATGCATCGCTTAATATTACATGGTACTTTATCGTCCTGTTCATCGATTAGACCCTGAGTCAACTCCAAACTAATGGTCAAACTTGAGTTTTTAAATGGTTGTGGGGTACATATCAGGGCCTCTATCAATAGTATCTATCTACTATCTGGTTAATCTCCGGTGTCTACTATGAGTTTCATGTTGGGTGGGAAAAAACAGTAAAGAAGCCATTATCTGTATTTTTTAACTGAAGCCATTATCTGCCTGCTATTATTGGTTTTGGGTCTATCCACAGGTTGCTACCATCACTCTGGATTTCTGCACGCACTCCTTACATAATCTCACTATGTTTTATTCCTATGCATGAAAGTTATTGTAAACAATGGAACTAAACATGTAGAGCAAAAGAGACGAGCCTTGTGTGGCAATAAAATTTCATGCAGACGTCGCTCCATGGTAGGCGCAAAGGCAGCCCCCCTCCACGCATTTCGGATTGTAATCGAGAGGAAGATATCTGTTCTAAGGGGGGTTCAGAAGGAGAAGACAACTACTATTTACCCCATGAGGTCTTTGCTCTAACTTGGCATGCTGATGTTGGTTATATCATGCATATGGTGTCTTGCATTGCTTACTTTATACATCAAATATGTCATATGCTTAGTCTAGACATCCTTTGTGCGAATGCCATCTGTTTAGTTTATTCATCGTTTATGTGAATTATGCAACGCCATCTTGTTTAGCCAGGCATCATATATGTGTATTTTGAAATGCCATCCTGCTTAGCCAGTCATCTTATATGTAAATTATATCAGGCCATCCTTTTTTCGTTACATATTACATTTTTCAACAATGTTAGTACATTCAACTGCTCTTCGTGTGCATCAGTCATTTGACACGGTGATGGCAAATTCGGGAGTGAAAACAAGGTCTTCAGAGCAGACTATGCTATCTGACGAAGCACATATCTCGCTGGTTACGGATAGCTCCTCAGAGGAGGATTCAAAGACAGATGACCAGTCCTATCCCCCCCCCGAGGTGTATGCTCTAACTTGGCAGGGTTATGTTGCTCATATCGTGCGTATGGTGTCTCGCATTGCTATGTCATTTGATTAGTTTAGACATGCTTTGTGTGAATGCCACCTGTTCGGTGTCTAATTACCACATATGTGAATTATGCATTGCCATCTTGTTGCAAGACAATATATATGTGAATTATACAATGCTATCTTGTTGCAAAGGCATTATATATGTGAATTATGCAATGCCATGTTGTTTAGCCAATCATCATGTCTGTGAATTATATCATGCTATCATTTTTTGTATTATGTGTTCCATTTTTCGACAACGTTTGTATATTCAACTACTCTTCCTGTGCATCAGCCATTTGAAGCGGTGATGGAAATATCTGGAGTGAAAACAAGGTATTCAGAGAAGACAATGCTAACTGCTGAAGCACACATCTTGCTGGTTACAGAGAGCTCCTCAGAGGAGGATTTAGAGACTGATGACCAGTCCTATTTCCCCCCTGAGGTCTATGCTCAAACTTGGTAGGGTTATATTACCCATGTCATGCATGTTGTCTTGCATTGCTTAGTTTTTACATCATATATGGATTGCCATCTTCTTACTTGCTTACTATATAAATCATATATTTGAATTATATCATGCCATCATGTTTACATAGTACATACACATCATCTATCTGAATTATGGCATGGCAACCCATTTAATAAAGACATCATATAGTTATATCATCTCATCCTATTTACTGTTTACAGTCATCATATTTTGAATTATGGCATTCTATCCGTGAATGTATGTGAATTATGACATGCCAACCTATTTAATAAACACATTATATAGTTATGTCATGTCATCCTGTTTACATAGTCTAATATTTTGAACTATGTCTTTCCATCTTTTTTAGTTAGCCATCATAATGTGAAATTGTGTCATGCTATCCTGTTTAGTTAGCCATCATATATGTGAAATTGTGTCATGCTATCCTGTTTGGTTAGACAACATAAATATGAATTATTTCATGCCCTCTTTTATTCCCCACTATCCATTGCACTTGTCTATCATACAATGTCTATAATTTCAATTACTTTTCTTGTTTATCAGCCATTTGAATTGGAGAGCGTGATGGCAGTATCTAAGGGAGTAACAACACGGTCTTCAGAAAAGATAGTGCTACCAGTTGATGCAGATAGAACCACGGTTGTACTTGCCCAAGGACCAGATCCGCCACACATAACCCAGACTCTCGCAGATTGTACCCCTACCCAGTTGGACAGAGAACCAGCTACACCCCTTCTAACCCCAACCCCGGCAGATAGTAACCCAGTTCCAGTTGACACAACACCGTCTCCACCACAGAGCACCCAAACATGAGCAGTTAGTAAGGGAACTGCAGTGCCCAAAGCACGAGGACCACCACTCCGAATCCCAACTCAACGCTTAAAGGAGAAGAAGATTTGTCTTAGGTCAGGTTTTGTAGCTATGGTTCATACTCCTTTGCTCTTGCATTACTGTATTTACTCATACCAACTATTTTCAAATTTGAAGGATGGAATTGAAACTCCAATGGCGCAACATGTATGTTTTAAACCCGTTTCTTTAACTGGTTTGCTGTTGTAACTTGCTCTATGTTGATTTAAGTTTCAATTAAATAATGAGTTATGTTCTCATGTCATGCACATTACAAGTGTTGTTATTGCTCTATAGTTACCCACACTTATATTCTGTCTATTCTGCTTTGTCTTGAACAAATATTATTTGAACTGTGTCTCTATCTTGATTTGGCAACAAAAACTAGAACGATATAGACCATAAAGTGACCATAGTACATAGATATATGTTTGTTTCATGCTGTTATCCTGTCCACTTTACTACTGAACTCATTTACCAAAATGAGTTTCATATACAACATGGTAAACATGTGATGTGTCTGCTTGTTTCTCTTTTAGAATGCGGACAAAATATTGGAGAACAGTACCGCGTTATCCAATGGTAAAGAAAGTAATGCAGATAAGGTTAAAGATAGTGGGACATCCCTGTTGGTCTCCAAGAAAGCTGATAAAAACTATCTTGACGACAGTGAGGGAACCCAAAAGTCATGTCTTGATGTAGTGTTCGAGTTACTGGCCACTACTGCTGGCACAAGCTCTTCGAACTCACTGCCTGAATCAGTTTGTCTTCTTGAGTCTAAACTTCAAGTTGTAAGACATCGATCAGATGTGCTGCGACAGGAAGCTGAAGGATTGAGGAAGTCCCTGCAGAATTCAGATGCATATTTTCTGGTGCAACAGCAAGCGCTGGAGGATTTAAGCGCCAAACAAGAGAAACTTAATAAGCTTGCTAAGCATCTTGCCAGCATTATGGGTACCCAGGATATTGTTTCTTGAGATCTTCTGAAGTGGTTTTAGTTCTGGATTTGTTTTGCTGGGGCATTTATTTGTGCTGATCGCCAACTTTGACAACCAGTGTATATGATATGCTGCTTTGTTCCCTATATTTGCACTGGTGGCGAACTTTGATGCCCAGTGGATGTAATATGTGTAATAGTCGTGATAGCCTAGCGTTAGTTGCTTGCTTATTTATTTCCTTGTTGTCTTGTTTATTTGTTTGCTTGTAGTCATTGCAGTTCTTTTTCCACGGTTAGCTAGTGGCTGCAATAACCTATTTCTTAAAACTAGGCCACAATAACCATGGGCTAATATTTACTGTAGTGACACTGCGCCTCCTACTGGTCGTAAAAATAGTGGGCCTTCTACGGGCCATAGAAACAATGGGCCTTCTACGGGCCGTAGAAACAATGGGCCTTCTGCGGGTCGTATCATCAATGGGCCTTATACGGGCCATATGATCGATTGGCCAAACATGGGCCAAACAGACCGCATTATGGCCGTAAACGGGCTAGAGTTGGAACCGTCCATTCATGGGCCGACCATAATGGGCCATCGTTAATAAACCGTATTTGATGACGCTATGAAAACGGCCCAACGTATTAATGGACCACAAACGGGCCGACTATAACCACTGGCTGAATTTGGCCCACAGGCAGAAAATGACAGTAACAGGCCGTAAGTAAATGAATGCTGGAAATGAGCCCAAGAATAAATGGGCTCTGAGAAGGCCGAAAGATAACATGGGCTGGAAACGGCCCAACAGAATAACGGGTCGTTAATGGGTATAAAGTGATACACTGTTCATTACGGGCCAGTTTCACCACAGGCCATTCATGGGTGTAAAGTGATACACTGTTCATTACGATCCAGTTTCACCACGGACCATTAATAGGCAAAGAGTTACATAGGGCCTCATATGGGACGAAAGACGTCATGGGCCATACATGGGCCAGAAGTGAAAACGGGCTGGAATCATATTGGGTGGCCCAGATGACGCTACTGGGCCTAATTCGGATAGGGCGTAACGGGCCTTAGGTTAGTGGGCTGTAAATGGGCTATATGTGAACATGCCGTTAACAGGCTTTACATGGGCCGGCCCACCACCTTTTGACCAAGTCAAACGGGCCGGCCTTTTCACAGGAATGGGACTCTGTTGGGCCATGCCACGTGTTGACGTATCATAGGCGCCTTCTGTCCAATGAGTGGATGACATCTGTCCCAACGATGAGCCGACACATGTTTCCTCCAGCCAATGATGATTTTACATGTGGAAAATCCCCATTGGTTGGGGCTGTTAACGGGTTATCGGATCCAAAACCTGACCCGATAGCTTAACGACGTTCCATTACGGTGGATGCCACGTGTCTGTCACCCTTGACGAAAGCACTTGTGTGACGCGTGATTTATCGTCATGGAAGTGGACACTTCTGTGATGATAATTTTGGTAATGTCATGGAACACTTCTACGATAGCACATGTATGACTATCTTGATTCTGTCATAAAATCGTCATGGATGTACATTCATGACAGAAAATGCGACCTACTGTGACAAACACGTATCATCACGGAAGTGTATTTTTTTGTAGTGTAAGCAAGAAGACTTTAATTCTTATTTTGGTAGAAAATTGAAAAACAATTCAAATATGCTTGAACACTTGGGTGATTATATGGCTAATGTTAAAAATGAACTTAAACTTATTAGTAAAATGCTTCTATGGTTACCACTCAAGTAGAACAAGTACTTAAAGCTCAAAATGATTTGCTCAATGAATTGAATAGTAAAGATAATGATAATGATGTTAGAGTGGCTACTAGAACGGGTAGAATGACTCAGGAACCTTTGTATCCTGAAGGCCATCCTAAGAGAATTGAGCAAGATTCTCAGAGAAATAATATAGATGCACCTAGTTCTTCTAAAAAGAAGAAAAAGAAAAATGATAGGACTTTGCATGCTTCTAGTGATCCTATAGTTGAAACACTTGAAACTAGTAATAATGCTTCTAGTGATCCAAATGATATTTCTATTTCTGATGCTGAAACTCAATCTGGTAATGAACCTGAAACTAGTAATAATGTTAATAATAATATTCATGATGATGCTCAACCTAGTAATGATAATGATGTAGAAATTGAACTTGTTGTTGATCTTGATAACCCACAATCAAAGATTCAACGTTATGATAAGAAAGATTCTGTTGCTAGGAAACATGGTAAAGAAAGAGAACCATGGGTTCAGAAATCCATGCCTTTTCCTCCCAAACCATCCAAGAAAAAGGATGATGAGGATTTTGAGCGCTTTGCTGAAATGATTAGACCTATCTTTTTGCGTATGTGATTAACTGATATGCTTAAAACCAATCCTTATGCTAAGTACATGAAAGATATTATTACAAATAAAAGAAAGGTATTGGAAGCTGAAATTTCCACCATGCTTGCTAATTATAATTTTAAGGGTGGAATACCAAAGAAACTTGGAGATCCCGGTGTACCCACTATACCATGCTCTATTAAAAGAAGCTATGTTAAAACTGCTTTATGTGATCTTGGAGCCGGTGTTAGTGTTATGCCTCTCTTTATATCGTAGACTTGATTTGCATAAGTTGACACCTATTGAAATATCTTTGCAAATGGCTGATAAATCAACTGCTATACCTATCGGTATTTGTGAGGATGTGCCTGTTGTAGTTGCAAACGTTACTATTTTAACGGACTTTGTTATTCTTGAAATTCCCGAGGACGATAGTATGGCTATTATTCTTGGATGACCCTTTTTGAATACTGCAGGGGCTGTTATTGATTGCACTAAAGGCAATGTCACTTTTCATGCTAATGGTAATGAGCATACGGTACACTTTCCGAGGAAACAACCTCAAGTTCATAGTATCAACTCTATTGGAAAAATTCCATCGATTATATTTGGAGGTTTTGAATTTTCTCTTCCTACTGTCAAGAAGAAATATGATATTCTTATTATTGGGGATGTGCATATCCCCGTTGAGGTAACATAGTGTTATTCGAAATTTCTCCGGTTCCATGTTATTCGAAATGAGTTCGTTAACAAGACTTGATCAACCTTGTTAGTGGATTCCTTTTGATGATCATGAGATGGATGAAACTAGAAGGCACAACCTTCTATACCCCACTTTTACTTTCTGTTATTTATATTAAATAAAATAAATATAAATATTTTTTGTCTGTTATCTGATTATCCGTGAAATATAAAAATACCTCGAAAATAAAAGTTCTCCAAATGCCCTGAAATTTAAATATGATTTTTTCTAGAATATTTGAGGATTTATGGAACTGAGAGCACACCAGGGGGGTCAACCACCTACCCACGAGGGTGGAGGGCGCGCCCCCTGCCTCGTGGGCCCACGGTGGCCCTCCTCCACTTATTCCTGCACCCACACACTTCATCTTCCTCCCACAAACACGAATATCCAGCTCAACCACGAGTTCTAGCTCATCTTGCTGCCATTTTCGATCTCCTTGCTCAAAGCACCTCTCACAAAACTGCTTGGGGAGATTGTTCCTTGGTATGTGACTCCTTCATTGGTCCAATTAGTTTTTTTCCTAGTGCTTTATTCATTGCAAATTTTTGTTGCTTGGGTGACCCTGTTCTTGAGCTTGCATGTCAAATTTATATGGTTCCAAGTAGTTTTGATGCATGATATAGGCCCTAGGCACTTATAGGAGTAGTTGCTACCAATATTATTGAGTTTGGTTTACTTTTATTTTGAAGTTACAAAAGAATTTCAGAATTTTTCAGAGGAAGAAATATGCTTAGGAAAATGTTCCAAGGTGGTTCTTCAAGGAAGCAAGGACACAGGCTTGCAATGCGTGATGCTAACGAAGAGCCACGAAGAGACGCTCCAGTGCGTCCTTGTGAATGGCCTTCTGAGAACTTTATGGATCGAGCAGGAATTAAGGAAGAATTCAACGCATATTTGCGTAACGCTGATCTTGTGAGCTTCGAGGAAGAGAAGTGCAGCCAGTATCACTATCTCACCAGTACCTTTGTGAGGAGGTTTGAATTTTCAACTTCACGTAATTCTCCAACTGTCCTGTTTGATCTTTATGATAAATCTTACAATATGGACTTAGAGGATTTTACCACTGCTTGCAAACTTCCACAATGGGGTAGTATAAGGGATCCTCGCAAATCTGAATTTAGAGATTTTCTTGCTAAAATAACTATGGGAGAATCTAGAGATATTACACAAGCTACCATAGGGAGCATTCACTTTCCTGCTATACATTATTTTGCTCTCTTCATAGGTAGATGCATTAATGGTAAAGATGAGGCATGTCACATGTGTGTCCCCGATCTTAGTATTCTTAGGAGTGCTGTGTTAGGAGACAAATCATATAATTTGGGAGCCATTGTTGCACGTAGGTTGCATCTTAATAGACTTAATGGAGATTTCTTTGGTGGAATTTATGCAACCCGCATAGCTAATTTTCTTGGTATAGCCATACGCGAAGATGATATTGAATTACCTCCTGCTAATCTAGATTTTAATGCTATGGTCGACCACCAGTTTGTCGAGAGGAACGAATCACCTCTCCAGTATCGACTAATCTTTGACAGACACCGTGCTGTCCATATTACTCTCCCTGCTCCTACCTTCTTTGATTATCAGGCAAGAGGAGGATATACTATTGCCAGAGAGGAGGCAGATGAGTACGAGAGGAGAGAGGAGGCCGCTCGTCGTCACGCTGCAGCTCAGCAGGTGATAGCCGCTGAATCGCAGTACGACCCCAGCTACTATTATGGATATCCGCCAGGCCAGCCGTGGCCATAGATCAACTTAGGCCAAAAGTCTAAGCTTGGGGGAGTACGTATTTCCCACCGACATTACATTTATGTTCACACACTCATTGCTAGATGTCGGTGCTCATACTTTTTCATTGTATCATCCATGCTAGTTTACTTTCCTTTTTATGATTTCTTCTTGTGTGTTTAATAAACTTTAAGAAAAACAAAAAAAATTAGTTGTAGCTTTTAATTAATTTACTTTCCATGCTTGTAGTAGTAACTAAAAAGAAAACCCAAAAAGATTTCCTATTCTTCTTTTGCTTGTTGGGAGCTTTCCCGTGTAAATAGTTTTATTTCTTTTCTTTTCTTTGGGGGTCGATAGGAGAAGACCATAATTAAATTGTTGAAGTGGCTCTTATATGCATTATTGTTGATCTGACAAAAGAGCCCATATTGCCTTATCTTCTCCTGTTTATTGAATGCCTGCAGATTCCAGCTTAGTCCAATGCACGTGCACTATTATTATTATTCACATCATTCTATCGTGCAAGTGAAAGGCAATTATGATGATATATGATGGACTGGCTAAGATGAGAAAAGCTGGTATGAACTCGACCACTTTTGTTTTTGTAAATATGATTAGTTCATCGTTCCTGATTCAGCCTATTATGAATAAACATGTTTGCAATGACAACTAGATATCATAGTTTCTTGTGCCATGCTTGATTAGCTATGAGTTATAATGGTTTACCTTGCGTGCCAACATGTTATTAAAATGGTTATGATGTGGTATGATAGGGTGGTATCCTCCTCAGAATGATTTAAGTGACTTGACTTGGCACATGTTCACGCATGTAGTTGAAACAAAATCAACATAGCCTTCACGATATTTATGTTCATGGTGGATTATATCCTACTCATGCTTGCACTTGGTGTTGATTAATTTTAATGCATGTTCATGATTGTTGTCACTCTCTAGATGGTCGCTTCCTAGTCTTTTGCTAGCCTTCACCTGTACTAAGCGGGAATACTGCTTGTGCATCCAAATCCCTTAAACCCCAAAGTTATTCCACATGAGTCCACTATACCTACCTATATACGGTACCTACCTGCCATTCCAAGTAAATTTGTATGTGCCAAACTCTAAACCTTCAAATAAATATCCTGTTTTGTATGCTCGAATAGCTCATGTATCAACTAGGGCTGTCCGTATCTTCCATGTTAGGCGGGTTATTCTCAAGAGGAGTGGACTCCGCTCCTCACTCACGAGATAAATGGCTGGTCACCAGGATGCCTGGTCCCATGCTTTATGCAAACTAAATCAAAATAATTGCAAACAAAACTCCCCCTGGGACTCTTGTTAGTTGGAGGCACTCGTTGTTTCGAGCAAGCCATGGATTGATGCTTGTTGGTGGAAAGGGGTAGTATAAACTTTACCATTCTGTTTGGGAACCGCCTATAATGTGTGTAGCATGGAAGATATCGCCATCTCTTGGTTGTTATGTTGACAATGAAAGTATACCGCTCAAAATATTATTCACCTCTGTTTCAAAACCGAGCTCTGGCACCTCTACAAATCCCTCCTTCCCTCTGCAAAGGGCCTATCTATTTACTTTTATGCTAAGTCATCATCCTCTTATTAAAAAGCACCAGTTGGAGAGAACCGCTGTCATTTGGATTCATTACTGTTAGTTTACATTGAGTATGACTTGACTGAATCTTTTTTACCATGAATTACAATGTCTAGTCAGTCCTTGGTCTTTAAAGGTGCTCTGCATTTATGTTTTGCGGTCTTAGAAAGGGCTAGCGAGATACAACCTTGTTATATCATATTATGATTGTTTTGAGAAAGTGTTGTTATCCAAGATTTATTATTATGGCTCACTAGTTGATTATGCTATTGATATGAGTAAACTTGAGACCTATGCGTTATTGTGAATGTGGTTAGTTATAATATTTGCTGAAAACTTGAATGCTGGATTTACATATTTACAACAACAAGAGCAAACAGAGTTTGTAAAAGTTTTTCTTTATCACTTTCTGTTTATCAACTGAATTTCTTGAGGACAAGCAAAGGTTTAAGCTTCGGGGAGTTCTCCAACGTATCTACTTTTCCAAACACTTTTGCCCTTGTTTTGGACTCTAACTTGCATGATTTGAATGGAACTAACCCGGACTGACGCTGTTTTCAGTAGAATTACCATGGTGTTATTTATGTGCAGGAGCAAACGTTCTCGGAATGACCTGAAACTTCACGGAGCCACTTTTCAGAAAATAAGAAAAATACCTGCCAAAGATGAAGTCCAGGGGCCCACCGTCTCTCCACGAGTGTGGGGGGCGCGCCCCCTACCTCGTGGGCCCCCTGTTGCCTCTCCGACTCCAACTCCACCTCCATATATTGAGTTTCAGAGAGAGAAAAATTAGAGAGAAGAAATCATCGCGTTTTACTATACGGAGCCGCCGCCAAGCCCTAAAACCTCTCGGGAGGGCTGATCTGGAGTCTGTTCGAGGCTCCGGAGAGGGGAATCCGTCGCCATCGTCATCATCAACTATCCTCCATCACCAATTTCATGATGCTCACCGCCGTGCGTGAGTAATTCCATCGTAGGCTTGCTGGACGGTGATGGGTTGGATGAGATCTATCATGTAATTGAGTTAGTTTTGTTAGGGTTTGATCCCTCGTGTCCACTATGTTCTGAGATTGATGTTGCTATGACTTTGCTATGCTTAATGCTTGTCACTAGGGCCCGAGTGCCATGATTTCAGATCTGAACCTATTACGTTTTCATCAATATATGAGTGTTCTTGATCCTATCTTGCAAGTCTATAGTCACCTATTATGTGTTATGATCCGTTAACCCCGAAGTGACAATAATCGGGATACTTACCGGTGATGACCATAGTTTGAGGAGTTCATGTATTCACTATGTGTTAATGCTTTGTTCCAGTTCTTTATTAAAAGGAGGCCTTAATATCCCTTAGTTTCTGTAAGGACCCCGCTGCCACGGGAGGGTAGGACAAAAGATGTCATGCAAGTTCTTTTCCATAGGCACGTATGACTATATTCGAAATACATGCCTACATTATATCAATGAACTATAGCTAGTTCTGTGTCACCCTAGCTTATGACTGTTACATGATGAACCGCATCCTGCATGATTCTCCATCACTGATCCATTGCCTACGAGCTTTCCATATATTGTTCTTCGCTTATTTACTTTTCTGTTGCTATTGCTATCATCACTACAAATACCAAAAACATTACTTTTACTATTGTTACCTTTTGCTACCGTTATCACCACTATCATATTACTTTGTTGCTAAACACTTTGCTGCAGATATTAAGTTTCTAGGTGTGGTTGAATTGACAACTCAGCTACTAATACTTGAGAATATTCTTTGGCTCCCCTTGTGTCGAATCAATAAATTTGGGTTTTAATACTCTACCTTCGAAAACTGTTGCGATCCCCTATACTTGGGGGTTATCATGATGCAGCAAAGTAGCATAAGTAGGAGACTACACGCAAGTGACCTAGTACGTGCACAAACAAACAAGAACCTCGCAACCAACGCGATAAAAGGGGTTGTCAATCCCTTCACGGTCACTTACGAAAGTGAGATCTGATAGAGATAATAAGATAAATATTTTTCATATTTTTCTTGTATAGATAGAAAAGTAAAGATTGCAAAATAAATATTAAACTAAAATAGTAGGTCGGAAACTTATATGATGTAAGGTAGACCCGGGGGCCATAGGTTTCACTAGTGGCTTCTCTCAAGATAGCATATATTACGGTGGGTGAACAAATTACTGCCTAGCAATTGATAGAAAAGCACATAGTTATGATGATATCTAGGCATGATCATGAACATAGGCATCACGTCCGTGTCAAGTAGACCGAAATGATTCTACATCTACTACTATTACTCCACACATCGACCGCTATACAACATGCATCTAGAGTATTAAGTTCAAAAGAACAGAGTAACGCATTAGGCAAGATGACATGATGTAGAGGGATAAACTCAAGCAATATGATATAAACCCCATATTTTTATCCTCGATGGCAACAATACAATACGTGCCTTGCTACCCCTGCTGTCACTGGGAAAGGACACCGCAAGATTGAACCCAAAGCTAAGCACTTCTCCCGTTGCAAGAAAGATCAATCAAGTAGGCCAAACCAAACTGATAATTCGAAGAGACTTGGAAAGATATCAAATCATGCATATAAGAATTCAGAGAAGAATCAAATATTGTTCATAGATAATCTTAATCATAAACTCACAATTCATCGGATCTCGGCAAACACACTGCAAAAAGAATTACATCGAATAGATCTCCAAGAACATCGAGGAGAACTTTGTATTGAGATCCAAAGAGAGAGAAGAAGCCATCTAGCTAATAACTATGGACCCAAAGGTCTGTGGTAAACTACTCACACATCATCGGAGAGGCTATGGTGTTGATGTAGAAGCCCTCCATGATCGATCCCCCTCCGACAGATCACTGGAAAAGATCCCCAGATGGGATCTCACGGGTACAGAAGGTTGCGGCGGTGGGAAAGTGGTTACATGGCTCCCCCTGATGTTTTCAGGGTATAAGAGTATATATAGGCGAAAGAAGTATGTTGGTGGAGCTGCGAGGGGCCCACGAGGGTGGGGGCGCGCCTGGCCCCCCTGGGCGCGCCACCCTACCTCGTGGCCGCCTCGCTACTTCCTTGACGTCCACTCCAAGTCTCCTGGATTGCATTTGTTCCAAAAAAGATCCTCGCGAAGGTTTCATTCCATTTGGATTCCGTTTGATATTCCCTTTCTGTGAAACACTGAAATAGGCAAAAACAACAATTTGCACTGGGCTTTCGGTTAATAGGTTAGTACCAAAAATAATATAAAAGTGCATAATAAATCCCATAAACATCCAAAACAGATAATATAATAGCATGGAACAATCAAAAATTATAGATACGTTGGAGACATATCAATTTGCAGTTCTATCTCCAGCGTGGTGTCCTCCATAAGCCTCAGAGTGACACTTGCGTAGGATCTATTCCTATTCATGCTCAGGTACACAACGTCTAATAACACCATTTAGTCCTGCTTCATAAAGGTGTGGGTCATCCCAGAAGTAATGTCTTAAATCATAAAAAAACTTTTTCTTTTGCTGGTATGTGAAACTAGGTGGTATAAATTTAGCAACAATGTAATTAGCATAATCAACATACCATGGAGCAGTACGAGAAGCATTTATGACAGCTAATTGTTCATCAGGAAAACTATCATCAATAGGGAGTGGGTCATCAAGAACATTTTCTAACCTAGACAAGTTGTCTGCAACAGGGTTCTCAGCTCCCTTCCTATCAATAATATGCAAATCAAATTCTTGTAGCAAGAGAACCCATCTAATAAGTCTAGGTTTAGCATATTTCTTTTCCATAAGGTATTTAATAGCAGCATGATCAGTGTGAATAGTTACTTTAGAATCAACAATATAAGGTCTGAACTTATCACAAGCAAATACAACTGTTAAAAAAATATTTTTCAGTAGTAGCATAATTTCTCTAGGCACTGTCTAGAGTTTTACTAGCATATTGGATAACATTTAATTTCTTATCAACTCTTTGTACTAGAACAACACCTACAGCATAATCACTAGCATCACACATAATTTCAAAGGGTAAATTCCAATCAGGTGGTTGAACAATAGGTGCATAAATCAAGGCTTTCTTAAGTATTTCAAATGCTTCTACACAATCATCATCAAAGACAAAAGGAACATCTTTTTTGTAAAATATTAGCCAGAGGCCTAGAAATTTTTGAGAAGTCTTTAATGAACCTCCTATAAAAATCGGCATGACCAAGGAAACTTCTTATACCTTTAATGTCCTTAGGACACGTCATCTTTTCAATAGCATCAACTTTAGTTTTATCAACTTCAATACCTCTTTCAGAAATTTTATGCCCCAAGACAATACCTTCATTAACCATAAAGTGGTGTCGGATGTGGGGTTCCGGCAAACCCTTAAGGTTCGGACACTGGGGTGCGCGCGAAGTCTTTTCCTCCCACCGATCTACGCCCTAGCTCACTAAGATCTCGCGGACGAACTCGACGAGCTGACAACACAGAAAGACACAAGATTTATAATGGTTCGGGCCACCGTTGTGGTGTAATACCCTACTCCAGTGTGGTGGTGGTAGATTGCCTCTTGGGCTGATGATGAACAATACAAGGGGAAGAAGAGCCTCCTGAGGGTGAGGTGTTCTCGTGCTTGGCTAACTTGTGTGTGGGGGGATGATATTCAGGATCCGTCCTTGCCTATGGTGGTGGCTAGTCCTATTTATAGAGGCCCTGGTCCTCTTCCCAATTATCGAGCGGGAAGGGAGCCAACAACAGCGGGCAAATTTGAAGGGGGACAGCCAGTACAAGCTATCCTGACAAAGGTGGTCTCCGCCTGCGAAAGGCTCTGGTAGTGATGCCGTCTTGGGCTCCACAATGACCTCTGTATTGCCGTCCTTCCGGTCTTGATCTTGGTGCACTGATATGGCAACCTTTGCCTGATGCCTCGGTACTCCTCGCCTGCGCCGGCCTCCTTAGCACCAAAGAGGAAACAAGGACGTTGCGCACGCTGGCACCCGCCTGGTGTCGATCATCATAGCTCACGTCACGAGAGCCTCGTGAGGTTTGCCTCGCCTTGTTATCTCCGCCCCTCGTGAGCCTGCCCGGCTAGGCCACTCCAGAGGAGGTCTTGTGTCGTCCGCCTCGAGAGGCTTGGCCCCTCGTGAGGTGATACGTCTCCAACGTATCTATAATTTTTGATTGCTCCATGCTATATTATCTACTGTTTTGGACATTATTGGGCTTTATTATCCACTTTTATATTATTTTTGGGACTAACCTATTAACCGGAGGCCCAGCCCAGAATTCTGTTTTTTTGCCTATTTTAGGGTTTCGAAGAAAAGGAATATCAAACGAAGTCCAAACGGAATGAAACCTTCGGGAACGTGATTTTCTCACCGAATACAACTCATGAGACTTGGACCCTACGTCAAGCCAATTTACAGGAGGCCACGAGGTAGGGGGCGCGCCTGCCCCCCCAGGCGCGCCCTCCACCCTCGTGGGCCCCCTGTTGCTCCACCGACGTACTTCTTCCTCCTATATATATATCCAAGTACCCCCAAACTATCAGATACGGAGCCAAAAACCTAATTCCACCACCGCAACTTTCTGTATCCACGAGATCCCATCTTGGGGCCTGTTCCGGAGCTCCACTGGAGGGGGCATCGATCACGGAGGGCTTCTACATCATCATATAAGCCTCTCCGATGAAGTGTGAGTAGTTTACTTCAGACCTACGGGTCCATAGTTAGTAGCTAGATGGCTTCTTCTCTCTTTTTGGATCTGAATACAAAGTTCTCCCCCTCTCTCGTGGAGATCTATTCGATGTAATCTTCTTTTTGCGGTGTGTTTGTTGAGACCGATGAATTGTGGGTTTATGATCCAGTCTATCTATGCATAATATTCGAATCTTCTCTGAATTCTTTTATGTATGATTGTTTATCTTTGCAAGTCTCTTTGAATTATCAATTTGTTTTGGCCTACTAGATTGGTTTTTCTTGCCATGGGAGAAGTGCTTAGCTTTGGGTTCGATCTTGCAGTGTCCTTTCCCAGTGATAGAAGGGGCAGCAAGGCACGTATTGTATCATTGCCATCGAGGATAACAAGATGGTTTTTTTATCATATTGCATGAAACTATCCCTCTGCATCATGTCATCTTGCTTAAGGCGTTACTCTGTTTTTAACTTAATACTCTAGATGCATGTTGGATAGCGGTCGATGAGTGGAGTAATAGTAGTAGATGTAGGCGGGAGTCGGTCTAATTGTCTCGGACATGATGCGTATATACATGATCATACCTATATATTCTCATAACTATGCTCAATTCTGTCAATTGCTCAATAGTAATTTGTTCACCCACCGTAGAATACTTATGCTCTTGAGAGAAGCCACTAGTGAAACCTATGGCCCCCAGGTCTCTTTCTCATCATATTAATCTCCATCACTTTATTATTGCGTTGCTTATTACTTTGCCTTTTACTTTTCACTTTGCATCTCTATACCAAAAATACCAAAAAAATATTATTTATCATCTCTATCAGATCTTACTTTCGTAAGTGACCGTGAAGGGATTGACTACCCCTAAGCGCGTTGGTTGCGTTGAGCTATTGTTTTTGTGTAGGTACGAGGGACTCGAGCGTAGCCTCCTACTGGATTGATACCTTGGTTCTGAAAAACTGAATGAAATACTTACGCTACTTTGCTGCATCATCCTCTCCTCTTCGGGGAAATCCAACGCAGTGCTCAAGAGGTAGCAAGAAGTATTTCTGGCGCCGTTGCCGGGGAGGTTCGCGCAAGTCAAGATTTGACTCCCGACAATGAGCAATTTCTGGCGCCGTTGCCGGGGAGTCTGCGCAAAAGTCAACATACCAAGTATCCATCACAATCCCTATCTCCCGCGTTACATTATTTTCCATTTGCCTCTTGTTTTCCTCTCCCCCACTTCACCCTTGCCATTTTATTCGCCCTCTCTCTCTATCCTCCCTCTCTTTCTCTATTTGCCTCTTTTTGCCCGTTTGCCTTTTTTGCTTGTGTGTTAGTTTGCTTGTTTGTCGCGATGGCTCAAGATAATACTAAATTGTGTGACTTCACCAATACCAACAACAATGATGTCCTTAGCACTCCGATTGCTCCTCTTACCGATGCTGAATCTTGTGAAATTAATACTGCTTTGCTGTATCTTGTCATGAAAGATCCGTTCTCTGGCCTTCCTAGTGAAGATGCCGCTACCCATCTTAACAGTGTCGTTGATTCGTGTGACATGCAAAAGAAGAAAGATGTTGATAATGATATTGTTAAATTGAAGCTATTACGTTTTTTGCTTAGAGATCGAGCTAAAGCTTGGTTTTCATCTTTGCCTAAAAATAGTATTGATTCATGGAACAAGTGCAAAGATGCTTTTATCTCTAAGTATTTTGCTCCCGCTAAGATCATCTCTCTTAGAAACGATATTATGAATTTTAAGCAACTTGATCATGAACATGTTGCACAAGCTTGGGAGAGAATGAAATTAATGATACGTAATTGCCCTACTCATGGTTTAAATTTGTGGATGATTATACAAAAAATTTATGCCGGATTGAATTTTGCTTCTAGAAATCTTTTAGATTAGGCCGCGGGAGGCACTTTTATGGAAATCACTTTAGGAGAACCTACTAAACTCCTAGATAATATTATGGTTAATTATTCTCAATGGCATACTGAAAGATCTACTAATAAAAAGGTGCATGCGATAGAAGAAATTAATGTTTTGAGTGGAAAGATGGATGAACTTATGAAATTACTTGCTAATAAGAGTGTTTCTTCTGATCCTAATGATGTGCCCTTGTCTACTTTGATTGAGAATAATAATGAATCTATGGATGTGAATTTTTTTGGTAGGAACAATTTTGGTAACAATGCGTATAGAGGAAATTTCAATCCTAGGCCTTATCCTAGTAATCCCTCTAATACTTATGGTAATTCCTACAACAATTCTTATGGAAATTATAATAAGATGCCCTCTGATTTTGAATCTAATATTAAAGAATTTATTTCTTCGCAAAAGAATTTTAATGCTATGATTGAAGAAAAATTGCTTAAGATTGATGATTTGGCTAGGAACGTTGATAGAATTGCTCTTGATGTTGATTCTTTGAAACTTAGATCTATTCCACCTAAGCATGATATCAATGAGTCTCTCAAAGCCATGAGAATTTCATTGATGAGTGCAAAGAAAGAACCGCTAGGATGCGTGCTAAGAAAGATGCCTTTATAAATGCGTGCTCTTCTAGTTCCTATGAAAATAATGATGAAGATCTAAAAGTTATTGATGTGTCCCCTATTAAATCTTTGTTTTGCAATATGAATCTTGATAATGATGGGACTGAATATGATCCACCTTTACCTAGAAGGCGCTCCAAGAATTCTGAATCTTTTGATCTTGATGCTAAATTTGATAAATGTGGGATTGAAGAAATTAAAACCCTAGATGTTGCTAAACCCACTATTATGGATTTCAAGGAATTTAACTATGAAAATTGATCTTTGATTTATTGTATTTCCTTGTTGCAATCCGTCCTAAATTCTCCTCACGCTTATAGTCAAAATAAAGTGTTTACTAAACATATCGTTGATGCCTTGATGCAATCTTATGAAGAAAAACTTGAGTTGAAAGTTTCTATCCCTAGAGAACTTTATGATGAGTGGGAACCTACTATTAAAATTAAAATTATAGATTATGAGTTTTATGCTTTGTGTGATTTGGGTGCTAGTGTCTCTACTATTCCCTAAACTTTGTGTGATTTGCTAGATTTCCGTAATTTTGATGATTGCTCTCTAAACTTGCATCTTGCGGATTCCACTATTAAGAAACCTATGGGAAGAATTAATGATGTTCTTATTGTTTCAAATAGGAATTACTTGCCCGTAGATTTTATCGTTCTTGATATAGATTGCAATCCTTCTTGCCCTATTATTCTCGGTAGACCTTTCCTTAGAACGGTTGGTGCAATTATTGATATGAAGGAAGGGAATATTAGATTACAATTTCCATTAAAAAAGGGCATGGAACACTTCCCTATAAAGAAAATAAAATTACCATATGAATCTATCATGAGAGCCACTTATGGATTGCCTACCAAAGATGGCAATACCTAGATCTATTCTTGCTTGTTATGCCTAGCTAGGGGCGTTAAACGGTAGCGCTTGTTGGGAGGCAACCCAATTTTATTTTTATTCCTTGCTTTTTGCTCCTGTTTAGTAATAAATAAATTATTTAGCCTTTGTTTTGGTTGTGTTTTTTGTGCTTAATTAGTGTTTGTGCCAAGTAGAACCGTTGGGAAGACTTGGGGAAAGTCTTGTTGAACTTGCTGTAAAAAACAGAAACTTTAGCGCTCACGAGAACTGCTGTCATTTTTATTTGGAGAGTGCTATTTAGTTAATTATTTTTTCAGATGATTGATAGATAAATTCCTCACGTCCATCAATTTATTTTAGAATTTTTGGGGTTCCAGATCTTGCGCTAGCTACAGATTACTACAGACTGTTCTGTTTTTGACAGATTCTGTTTTTCGTGTGTTGTTTGCTTATTTTGATGAATCTATGGTTAGTAAAATAGTTTATGGACCATATAGAAGTTGGAATACAGTAGGTATAACACCGATATAAATAAAGAATAATTTAATTACAGTACGTTGAAGTGGTCTTTTGTTTTCTTTCGCTAACGGAGCTCATGAGATTTTCTACTTTGAGTTTTGTGTTGTGAAGTTTTCAAGTTTTGGGTAAAGATTTGATGGATTATGGAACAAGGAGTGGCAAGAGCCTAAGCTTGGGGATGCCCATGGCACCCCCAAGATAATCTAAGGAAACCTAAAAGCCAAAGCTTGGGGATGCCTCGGAAGGCATCCCCTCTTTCGTCTACTTCTATCGGTAAGTTTACTTGGAGCTATATTTTTATTCACCACATGATATGTGTTTTGCTTGGAGCGTCTTTTATGATTTGAGTCTTTGCTTGTTAGTCTAACACAATCATCCTTGCTGTACACACCTTTTGAGAGAGCCATACATAATTTGGAATTTGATAGAATACTCTATGTGCTTCACTTATATCTTTTGAGTTATATAATTTTGCTCTAGTGCTTCACTTATATCTTTTAGAGCACGGTGATGGATTTATTTTATAGAAACTATTGATCTCTCATTCTTTACTTAGATTATGTTGAGAGTCTTAATAGCATGGTAATTTGCTTAATAATAATATGCTTGGTATTCAAGATTTGTAAAACTTTCTTTTGAGTGCGTTCAATACTAAGAAAAAAATTGATGCTTGATAATTGTTTTGAGATATGAGGATGGTGATATTAGAGTCATGTTAGTTGAGTAGTTGTGAATTTGAGAAATGCTTGCGTTAAAGTTTGTGATTCCCGTAGCATGCACCTATGGTGAACCGTTATGTAATGAAGTCGGAGCATGATTTATTTATTGATTGTCTTCCTTATGAGTGGCGGTCGGGGACGAGCGATGGTCTTTTCCTACCGATCTATCCCCCTAGGAAATTGCGCGTAATACTTTGCTTTGATAACTTCTAGATTTTTGCAATAAGTATATGAGTTCTTTATGACTAATGTTGAGTCCATGGATTATTCGCACTTTCCTTCCTTCCACCATTGCTAGCCTCTCTAATACCGCGCACTTTTCGCCGGTATCATACACCCACCAAATACCTTCCTCAAAACAGCCACCATACCTACCTATCATGGCATTTCCAAAGCCATTCTGAGATATATTGCCATGCAACTTTCCACTGTTCCGTTCATTATGACACGCTCCATCATTGTCATATTGCTAGCATGATCATGTAGATGGCATCGTATTTGTGGCAAAGCCACCATTCATAATTCTTTCATACATGTCACTCTTGATTCATTGCATATCCCGGTACACCGCCGGAGGCATTCATATAGAGTCATATTTTGTTCTAAGTATTGATTTGTAATTGTTGAGTTGTAAGAAAAATAAAAAGTGTGATGGTCATAATTTTATAGCATTGTCCCAAGTGAGGAAAGGATGATGGAGACTATGATTCCCCCACAAGTCGGGATGAGACTCCGGACAAAAAAAAAAGAGGCCATAAAAAAGAGAAGGCCCAAAAAAATGAGAGAAAAAGAGAGAAGGGAAAATGTTACTATCCTTTTACCACACTTGTGCTTCAAAGTAGCACCATGATCTTCATAATAGAGAGTCTCTCATTCTGTCACTTTCATATACTAGTGGGAATCTTTCATTATAGAACTTGGCTTGTATATTCCAATGATGGGCTTCCTCAAATTGCCCTAGGTCTTCGTGAGCAAGCGAGTTGGATGCACACCCACTTAGTTTCTTTTTTTGAGCTTTCATATACTTATAGCTCTAGTGCATCCGTTGCATGGCAATCCCTACTCACTCACATTGATATCTATTGATGGGCATCTCCATAGCTCATTGATACGCCTAGTTGATGTGAGACTATCTTCCCCTCTTTTTTTCTTCTCCACAACCACCATTCTATTCCACATATAGTGCTATATCCATGGCTCACGCTCATGTATTGCGTGAAGATCGAAAAAGTTTTGAAAATGTCAAAAGTATGAAACAATTGCTTGGCTTGTCATCGGGGTTGCGCATGATTTAAATACTTTGTGTGGTGAAGATAGAGCATAGCCAGACTATATGATTTTGTAGGGATAGCTTTCTTTGGCCATGTTATTTTGAGAAGACATAATTGCTTTGTTAGTATGCTTGAAGTATTATTATTTTTATGTCAATATGAACTTTTGTCTTGAATCTTTTGAATCTGAATATTCATACCACAATTAAGAAGATTTACATTGAAATTATGCCAAGTAGCACTCCGCATAAAAAATTCTGTTTTTATCATTTACCTACTCGAGGACGAGCAGGAATTAAGCTTGGGGATGCTTGATACATCTCCAACGTATCTATAATTTTTGATTGCTCCCTACTATAGCATCTACTGTTTTGGACATTATTGGGCTTTATTATCCACTTTTATATTATTTTTGGGACTAACCTATTAACCGGAGGCCCACCCCAGAATTGTTGTTTTTTGCATGTTTTAGGGTTTTGAAGAAAAGGAATATCAAACAGAGTCCAAACGGAATGAAACCTTCGGGAACGTGATTTTCTCACCGAATACAACTCAGGAGACTTGGACCCTACGTCAAGCCAATTAACAGGAGGCCACGAGGTAGGGGGGCACACCTACCCCCCCCCCCCAGGCGCGCCCTCCACCCTCTTGGGCCCCCTATTGCTCCACCGACGTACTTCTGCCTCCTATATATATCCACATACCCCCAAATGATCAGATACGGAGCCAAAAACCTAATTCCACCGCCGCAACTTTCTGTATCCACGAGATCCCATCTTGGGGCCTGTTCCGGAGCTTCGCCGGAGGGGGCATCGATCACGGAGGGCTTCAACATCATCATCCAAGCCTCTCCGTTGAAGTGTGAGTAGTTTACTTCAAACCTACAGGTCCATAGTTAGTAGCTAGATGGCTTCTTCTCTCTTTTTGGATATCAATACAATGTTCTCCCCCTCTCGTGGAGATCTATTCGATGTAATCTTATTTTTGCGGTGTGTTTGTTGAGACCGATGAATTGTGGGTTTATGATCCAGTCTATCTTTGAATAATATTTGAATCTTCTCTGAATTGTTTTATGTATGATTGGTTATCTTTGCAAGTCTCTTCGAATTATCAGTTTGGTTTGGCTTACTAGATTGGTTTTTCTTGCTGAGGGAGTCCTGGATTAGGGGGTGTCCGGATAGTCGGACTATACCTTCGGCCGGACTCCTGGACTATGAAGATACAAGATTGAAGACTTCGTCCCGTGTCTGGAAGGGACTTTCCTTGGCGTGGAAGGCAAGCTTGGCGGTACGGATATGTAGATCTCCTACCATTGTAACCGACTCTGTGTAACCCTAGCCCTCTCCGGTGTCTATATAAACCGGAGGGTTTTAGTCCGCAGGAAGATACAATCATACCATAGGCTAGCTTCTAGGGTTTAGCCTCTCTGATCTCGTGGTAGATCTACTCTTGTACTACCCATATCATCAATATTAATCAAGTAGGACGTAGGGTTTTACCTCCATTGGGAGGGCCCGAACCTGGGTAAAAACATCGTGTCCCCGGTCTCCTGTTACCATCCGCCTAGACACACAGTTCGGGACCCGCTACCCGAGATCCACCGGTTTTGACACCGACATTGTTGCTTTCATTGAGAGTTCCTCTGTGCCTTCGCCATCAGGAAGGATGCCTCATCCCGTCTTTAAAGATGGCACCGTTGCTAAGGGAGCTTTGGCTGTCCGCCAAACTCTCCGGCTAGGTGGTTTCCTTATGACCGCCTGTTCGGCTGCTGCACCGATGATGACCTCTCAGGTCATCGAAAGAAATCTTCATGTCAGCTCGGAATTCGCCGAGCAGCTAGATCCAATGGAGCTCTCTTCCCTAAATGAGCTCTTGGATCGCATCGCCGCCCTGGGAGTCGCTATGGATTACGACCAGATTGGGCCTAAACCCGATCTGAGAGAAATTAACTCTCCCCAGGTCACCCATCACGTTGCCGTGGTAGAGGGACAGTGCGGCGACCCTTCATCTATCTTAAGGACTAGCTATGTCCGGATTCCCGATCCCTCCAAGCCGGATACCCGCGGAGGGGAGGACATCACTCAAGACCTGAACTTAAAGTCAGGCGATGGGCTAGATTCATTGGACAGCATCCAAGAATCCAAACTTCTGAGTTCAGAAACTCCTTGGCCCCTGGGTCTCAGATTGGGTGAGGTTTCGGATTTGATTCCACCCACCCACCCATACATAAGCGATCTATCCCAAATTAGGCAAGAGCCCGAAGAAACAGTACATCATTACCGGGCCAGATTCCTCCTGGTTATGAACAGAATAAAGGACTGCCGCGAGGAAGACGCAATTTCATTCTTCTGCAATAATTGCATGGACAAGGGAATCCTCAACGCCATACGTCACCGTGATATTACACGCTTCGCTGACTTGACGTCCATAGTACGAAAGTACTGAGCGATGGAAAGCGCCTGGAAAACCGAAATAAAATTTTGGGACAATTCGGCCCTGAATACAAACCCAGTCCGAAATAAAAGGGTGCATCATCGCCAGACACTCGGGTTCCATACCAAAAAGCAAAAGCCCTCTACAGGGCACGGAATCGTACTAGAAGGATGGCTTAATGGAACCTGTAAAATTCACAGTGCAGAGGGCGCCACACCAACTCACAGCCTTAGAGCATGTTGGATACTCCAGCAGGTGGCAAAAATTGGCGAAGATCTTCTAATTCTAGAAGCCACAGAAAGCCACCCCAAAGGCACCAGTACGGTATTAATAGTCTTCGAGACTTTCGCATCAAATAATATGCGAAAAAGAACACTCCGCAGCCTTGCCGAAGTCTACCAAGTAGCAACAATAAACCCATGGAGTGACACGGCTATTACTTTTAACGCCAGTGATGAACCTAAATTCCGAACAGCCCGAGCACCAGCCGCATTGGTCCTCAGTCCAATAGTGGACGGCTTTCGTCTTACCAAGGTACTCATGGATGGCGGCAGCGGATTGAACCTCATTTATGAGGAAACCCTTTAAAAAATGGAAATTGACTGGAACCGCATTGAGCGAAGCAGCACAACCTTTAGAGGAATAATCCACAGTCGGGAAGCGCGCTGTACAGGAATAGATGTGGTGTTCGGCACGCCGGATAATTACAGGTCCGAAGAGGTCACGTTCCAAGTGGCCCCATTCAGTAGCGGATATCACACTCTGCTAGGGCGGGAAGCGTTTACACTCTTCCAAGCAATACCCCACTACGGGTACATGAAGCTCAAGATGCCCGGGCCTAACGGAATCATCACTCTCGCTAGTGATCCGGACATAGCACTCCGCGCCGAAAACAAGACAGCCGCACTGGCCCTTGAGGCGCTATCCGAAGCCCTAGCGGCTGAGGAACTGACTGCGCTGCGCTCCACGGTGAATAGGGACGATGTGATACTCGACAAAAGATCCAAGTCCACCTCCTTTAAACCGGCGGACGAAATAGTCAAATTCCAGGTCCATCCAACGGACCCCAATAAAACAGCTTCCATCGAGGCATAGTTAAACCCTGATGTAGACGCCGCACTGCGAGAGTTCCTACGAGAGAACTGGGACATTTTCGCCTGGCACCCTTCAGACATGCCAGGAATCCCACGCAGGCTGGCAAAACACAGCTTAAATATCCTAAAAGGATTCAAGCCAGTCAAACAGGCTCTTCGGCGTTTTTCCGAACCTAAGAGACAGGCCATGGGAGAGGAACTAGCCAAGCTATTGGAGGCCGGATTCATCAAAGATATAAAACACCCGGGCTGGCTAGCAAACCTGGTGATGGTACCAAAGAAGGACAAATCCTGGCGCCTGTGCGTTGATTTTAAAGACCTTAACAAGGCTTGCCCAAAGGATCCCTTCCCTCTCCCCCGCATCGATCAAATTATCGACGCTACCGCAAGACACGATTCGTTGTGTTTCCTCGACGCATACTCCGGCTACCATCAAATAAAGATGGCAAAGTCAGACCAAGCCGCAACAGCATTTATCACACCATACGACCCATTCTGCTTCAACACAATGCCCTTCGGGCTCAAAAACGCCGACGCAACATATCAGCGCATGATTCAGACATGTCTGGCAAACCAGATCGGCAAAACAGTGGAGGCATACGTAGATGATGTGGTCATTGAAACAAGACATGTCGAATCTCTAGTAGACGACTTGAGGCTAACATTCGATAACCTCCGAACATACGACATCATGCTCAACCCGGAAAAATGCGTTTTCGGCGTTCCAGCCAGAAAGCTCTTGGGCTTCATTGTATCCGATAGAGGAATTGAAGCAAATCCAGCCAAGATCCGAGCTCTGTCACAATTGGATATCTCGAAGGACCTCAAACAAATACAAAAATTAACCGGATGCGTGGCGGCTCTAAGCCGCTTTATCTCCCGCTTGGGAGAAAAGGCCCTACCCCTTTACCGCCTCCTTCGGCGCAACGAACACTTTGAGTGGACGGATGCAGCCACGGCCAGACTCGACGAAATAAAAGCCATCTTGGCAACAAACCCAGTCCTGGCCGCGCCAAACATTGGCGAACCAATGCTATTATACATTGCAGCAACCCATCAGGTCGTAAGCGCAGTGCTTGTCGTCGAACGAGAAACGGACGGACACAAATTCCCCCTTCAAAAGCCGGTCTATTATGTGTCCACTGTCCTTACTCCGTGCAAGTCACGGTACCCGCATTATCAAAAGATTGCATACGCGGTATTTATGGCGTCTCGAAAGCTGTGACACTACTTTCAAGAGTGTTCAATAACAGTAGCCTCAGAAGTGCCACTTAACGATATTATAAACAATCACGACGCGACGGACCGGATTGCAAAATGGGCCATTGAGCTCCTCCTGTTCGACATAACTTACAAGCCACGGCGAGCTATCAATTTGCAAGTTTTGGCCGACTTCGTCGCAGAATGGACGGAGGCCGAACTCCCTAAAGAGTACGGCACATATTCAAACTGGGTCATGCACTTCGACGGCTCCAAAATGTTGGCCGGTCTAGGGGCTGGCGTCGTTTTGACGTCCCCCATAGGAGACACAGTTTGAATATGAAGCCCTTTTACATGGTCTCCGGATGGCAGTATCCATGGGCATTCAACGCCTAGAGGTGCACGGGGACTCGAACCTCACAATATCCCAAATAAATGGAGACTTTGATGCCAAGGATCCAAAAATGGCAGCTTATCGCAACGCCGTCCTAAAAATGTCAGCTCGGTTCAAAGGGCTCGAATTTCACCATATAGCCCGGGAAAATAATCAGGTGGCAGATGTCCTGGCACGCATCGGCGCAAAACGCGATGTAGTCCCCCCCCCCCAACATCTTCTTGGAAAGGCTATTCAAGCCATCCGTAGTATGGGAAGGGGAACCCGGCAATAACAGCCCGTACCCAACCGCACTGCCCAACACCGAACACTGACATAATTGGAGGCTCTGCCAATGAAATAACACCTTCAGCCCACGTAATAATGGCCATCATCGCCCCGTGGACAGAACCATTCCTCGCCTACCTTACTAGGCAGGAAATCCCCGAGGACCAAAATGAGGCACGTTGCATAGTGCGGCGATCTAAAGCCTATAAAGTCCATGAGGGAGAGCTTTATAAGAAAAGCACTACCGGAGTCCTTCAAAGGTGCATCTCCGAAGAGGAAGGGCGGAACCTCCTGGCTGAAATTCATGCCGGACTCGGCGGTCATCACGCTGCAGCTCGGTCCCTTGTAAGCAAGGCCTTCCGTACATGCTTTTATTGGTCGACGGCCCGGGCAGACGCCCAGGACTTAGTCCAACGATGCATCGGTTGCCAGCTTTTTGCAAACCATAGCCATATGCCACCCACCGCCCTCCAAACTATCCCCATCACTTGGCCCTTCATGGTCTGGGGGCTTGACATGGTTGGACCCCTTAAAGGCGGAACCCACAAGAAAAAATACTTGCTGGTCATGGTGGATAAGTTCACCAAATGGATAGAAGCCAAGCCTGTTAAGACGGCCGAATCCGGACCGGTGATAGACTTTATATCCGGGGTTGTACACCGTTACGGCGTCCCCCACAGCATCACCACTGATAATGGCAGAAACTTTACGGCTGACGAGGTAAAACTATGGTGCAAAAACATGGGCATCAAGCTCGATGATGCTTCCGTCTATCACCACAAACTAACGGCCAGGTCGAACATGCAAATGGTCTTATCATGAGCGGCATCAAACCCAGATTAGTGCGGTCCCTTAAGGAATCTAATGCGCACTAGGTAGAGGAGCTCGACTCTGTACTCTGGGGGCTGCGGACCACGCCGAATCGCACCACCGGATACACACCATTCTTCATGGTGTATGGCGCAGAGGCAGTTTTGCCCTGCGACATAATTCATGACTCACCTCGAGTGCGCATGTACGAAGAAAGAGAAGCCGAGCTCGGTCGGCAGGACAGTTCGGACGCCTTGGAGGAAGAGCGTGACGTGGCAAAAGCCCGTTCCGCATTCTATCAACAGCAGGCTCGAAGATACCAAAGCAGAGAAGTACGGGCCAAAAATTACAACGTTGGCGAATTAGTTCTACGCCTGCCGGACAAGAAAAAGGACAAACTCAAGCCCATGTGGTAAGGTCCCTTCATAATTGACCAAGTCCTGACTGGTGGAGCATACCGCCTGCGAGATGCATCGGATAACCGACTCGAGCCGAACCCATTGAACGCAGCCCGTCTCCGAAGATTCTATGCCTAGCGCCGGACTCTGTGTTCGTCTCCTTCCTCTGTCCATTTTTTATATACTTTCTGTCTTACATTTCTCTCCTTCTCCCCCCTCTCTCTCTCGTATAGCCTTCAAAGGCTCATAAAGTGACGCGCTATCTATGCTCATTAAACCTGAGGGCTTCTTTAAATAGAAGCTTATTTATACGGGCTTCATGCCCAACACATGTGTCACACTTCCGCATGTACCTTTTATTCACCATTATATGCATCGATATGACTTAAGTTTTGGCCAAGCTGGGTTGCCTGGCTCCTGTGCTTACCCCTACGTTCCCGATTGTTCGGCTAGGTGGTAAAGGGAGCACCTCTGCGATTGTTACTGCCGGGTCAGCCGGATGTGTACCTCAGACTGGGTGAAGCCGAAAGCTAGCGTTCTTAAGGGAATATTCGGTCGGTGAACTAAAGATGATCTCTTTCACTTATTTATCTATACGCCCCCAGATGTTTTTCCTGCGTCTCTTTTCGCAGAATGGACATGCACTTTAGGGCATGCCTCCCAGGGAAAGGAACCCCTAACGGAACTATTCTCCCTAGAAGATGTTTCTTACTAACCATGTAATATAACATAACTAGTTGGGCACTTGCCTGTTTAAGCACTAATGACCCCTACGCCTGGTCTCCATGCATACCCCGGTTCTTATATAACCGTGAGGGTATTCGGACACACTCCGGACCGTCAGGTCCCGAGGTTGAAGCGAAAAGGTCGTCCATGACAAACGATCTACAATCCGGCTAGAAGGCATTACACATGTCAATTAAAATTACATAGTCAATCTGACTGATTGTATTCCTCTTTAATACCATCTAACAGGCTGTCTAGCTTACAGTCCTGTTGGGAATACTTTGCAGCCAATTCTACTTGGACGTATACTAAGCTCACAGGGATCTACTTCCCATTGGGCCCCACGGGTCCGACCTCGGCCATGTGGTTTGGGTCAGCCTTCGTGTACCACGTCTTCACCATGGCCCAGGCCTTCCTGGCGCCTTGACGGCAGGCCGACATCTTCCACAATCGGAAGCACCGCCGCGCTCCCTTCAGCTTCTCTACAAGCTCTCCAAGGCCTTCGGGCATGGAGACGGATGGCCCAAGGCCTGGGCGATGCCTTGCATCACCTGCCGAACTCGCTTGTGCAGTTGTGAGAGCTCGGGAAGAAGGTCACCCGTAGAACCGGGCATTTCCTCTGCAGGACGACCTGTTAGCATCCTACAGACATTACTCTGTTAGTCGACTTCCTCGCCGAACTCTTTTTTCAAAGTTCATTTAAGCACTTACTAAATATGCCGCGTCAAAGCCGCGGATTCTCCTTAACGGAGTCCAACAGCTGGGCACGAACATCCTTTAGTTCAACTCCCAGCTTGGTGTTGGCATCTTGGAGATCGTTCTTCTCCCACCTCACCTTTGTCAGCACACTCTCACCAGCCTTCAGCTGGCATAGGAGTTGCTGCTTTTCCGGATTTAATACGGCGCCATCTGCAATTTCATTTGTCAGATTTTCACCCACGCCGCACTTTGCAAAATACTTATCTTTCGAAGCGTATATTACCAGAGGGGGTCTCCTTGGGCTCCCCTACCGCGGCTAGTGCGGCCTCAAGTTGGGCTTTGCAATCTTCTAGCTCCTGGGATAGTAGGGTATTCTTTTCTGTAAGAACCTGCATAACAAATGATCCTTAAATCAGTTATTCTAACTGTTTCAAGTCTCGGGGGCTACTGGTATATATATATAATTACCAAACTTTTCTTACCCGTATGTCTTTTACATATTGCTCCATGGCTCTGGCTAGACCATTT
Organism: Triticum urartu; assembly: GCF_003073215.2. Taxonomy (NCBI): domain Eukaryota; kingdom Viridiplantae; phylum Streptophyta; class Magnoliopsida; order Poales; family Poaceae; genus Triticum; species Triticum urartu. The sequence continues at coordinate 245,721,928 of NC_053022.1, read as the reverse complement.
TGAGCGGCATGGAGGTACACATCTCCCGAATTGAAGGCATCCAATGCCTCTTGGGAGAAACAAGTGTCGCGAAGAACTGTCCGGCGACGCCCGTGGTTCATGGCACTCTCCACCTCGGAATTGGTGGCAGACAGCCTGTCCGCATCCTCTGTCGGAGGAGCGTCCGGTGCGCGCCTTGTGTTCGCCTCCGCTTTCGGACCAGGCTTTGGAGCCTGGCTGGTGGAGGCGCGATTGGCAACCTCTCCGGATATAGTCCGGCGAGGTTTCTTCGTCCTGAACAAAGCACGAGCGTTAATATGCCTTGAAGGAATAACACCTGGGAATAAGATGGCGCGCTATACCTTTGCGCCAGCATCTTAGTCTGGACCGCACTTCTTTTCAGCCCGCGGGGCCTTGCCGCCCCTCGTTGGCTAGTCGCCGCAGGCTCGGCCTCCCATCTCAAGGACCTCCCCTGCAAAACACGGTTGTCATACGGCAATCGAAAACACGTGAGGATAGATCCCTTTTCAAAGTGTTGGGACTTCGGTCTCAGTTACCTGTGAGGCTGGGAGTAGCCCTGGGTAATCGGCCGTAATGGCCACCAAGGCGTTGTCCTTGCTCAATTGATAAAACACTCCATCAATCAGCTCCACAGATAAGTCCGAATCCTCTTGAGAGGCCGGGTCGAGGGACCGTCCCGGATCCTCGGGTTGTGGAGGAGGGCTGTTTATTTCTTTAACAGCCTGGCGCAGTTCCTGCGTTGAAGTCGTTAGACTGAATATTTAACGATGGGAATATAAAATGGATGGGCAAGTAAAAGTGTCCACTTACCCAACTTGGGGGATTGTACATAGAAAATCCACCCTGTGGGTTGACGCAGAGAAATTCCTCCTCTTCTCCCTTGTACAAAGCGGACAAGATCTTTATTAGAGCGGAAGCCAAATCCGGCCCCTTACGGCCGTGGCGGGGGGCGTCGTCCTCCCCGTTGAAGTCCCACATGGGGTGGCCTCTATACTAAAGTGGCTGCACCCCTCGCATGATGCATGCGGCCATGACCCCGATCATGGTTAGTCCGGAATGAGCTAACAATCTTATTCGGCCCATCAGGTAAAGAACGTCCTTGTCGCTTTCCCTCTAAGGGCTCCGTGGACGCCAACTTAGGCGCTTCTTTAGGGGAGCACTGTCGAACTCAGGGAGGCCGATCCGGACAGGATCCGGCAGCGGGACGTCCTCTATATAAAACCATTCCGAAGGCCAGTCCTCGGACGCCTTCTTTGGGGTTCCGGATAGATATCCGGTCCCGGTGATGCGCGACACTTCGGCTCCTCCCACTTGATATATTGACCCCTTCTGAGAACGGGGCACAAGGCAGAATAGCCTTTTCCACAGCGCGAAATGAGCCTCGCAGCCCAAAAACAGCTCGCAAAGGGCTACGAAGCCCGCGATATGCAATATGGAGGCAGGCGTGAGGTTGTGCAGCTGGAGGCCATAGAACTCCAGGAGCCCCCAGAGAAACAGATGAATTGGAAATCCAAGCCCTCTTATTAAGTAAGGGACAAGGCATACCCGCTCTCCTTTGGAGGGATTGGGGGCGCTCTCCGCTTGCTCTCCGCCATTATAGGTGGCAAGTCCGGCTCGAACCGGGACCATATAGGCTGGGGGGAGAAATCCCTTTGTCTGGACCGTCACTAGCTCGCTGTGCAGGATGGAGCATCTCTCCCAATCTCTAGGCTGAGGGCTGGAAGGACGAGAGGAGGAGCTGCGGCGGCCGGCCATGATAGAATGGACCTTTATCGGATACGCTCTGATGAATACTCACGGAGGGGAGAAGGTGTGGTTTGGATCTAAATCCTCGTCCCCTTAAATAGGCGGCTCATTCACGCGGCTAGGGGTGTAAATGTAAAAACACCCTGACTTTTCGTATTCGTTTGACACGTGGAAGACGGCCATTATTGGGCATAGAAGCCAAGGAGTGCTACATTTACAAGAAACCGGACATTATTCAACAGGTACACGGAATTTGGAGGAGAACCCGCCTTGCAATGCCGAAGACAATTTGCGCGTCGGACACCTCGTCATTGAAGCCTGGTTCGGGGGCTACTGAGGGAGTCCTGGATTAGGGGGTGTCCGGATAGCCGGACTATACCTTCGGTCGGACTCCTGGACTATGAAGATACAAGATTGAAGACTTCGTCCCGTGTCCGGAAGGGACTTTCCTTGGCATGTAAGGCAAGCTTGGCAGTACGGATATGTAGATCTCCTACCATTGTAACTGACTCTGTGTAACCCTATCCCACTCCGGTGTCTATATAAACCGGAGGGTTTTAGTTCGCGGGAAGATACAATCATACCATAGGCTAGATTCTAGGGTTTAGCCTCTCTGATCTCGTGGTAGATCTACTCTTGTACTACCCATATCATCAATATTAATCAAACAGGACGTAGGGTTTTACCTCCATCGGGAGGGCCCGAACCTGGGTAAAAACATCGTGTCCCCGGTCTCCTGTTACCATCCGCCTAGACGCACAGTTCGGGACCCCCTACCCGAGATCCGCTGGTTTTGACACCGACACTTGCCATGGGATAAGTGCTTAGCTTTGGGTTCGGTCTTGCAGTGTCCTTTCCCAGTGACAGAAGGGGCAGCAAGGCACGTATTGTATCATTGCCATCGAGGATAACAAGATGGGGTTTTTTATCATATTGCATGAAACTATCCCTCTACATCATGTCATCTTGCTTAAGGCGTTAATCTATTTTTAACTTAATACTCTAGATGCATGCTGGATAGCGGTCGATGAGTGGAGTAATAGTAGTAGATGCAGGCAGGAGTCGGTCTACTTGTCTCGGACGTGATGCCTATATACATGATCATACCTAGATATTCTCATAACTATGCTCAATTCTGTTAATTGCTCAATAGTAATTTGTTCACCCACCGTAGAATACTTATGCTCTTGAGAGAAGCTAGTAGTGAAACCTATGGCCCCCGGGTCTCTTTCTCATCATATTAATCTCCATCACTTTATTATTGCTTTGCTTATTACTTTGCCTTTTACTTTTCACTTTGCATCTCTATACCAAAAATACCAAAAAAATATTATTGATCATCTCTATCAGATCTCACTTTCATAAGTGACCGTGAAGGGATTGACAACCCCTAAGCGCGTTGGTTGCATTGAGCTATTGTTTTTGTGTAGGTACGAGGGACTCGAGCGTAGCCTCCTACTAGATTCATACCTTGGTTCTCAAAAACTAAGGGAAATACTTACGCTACTTTGCTGCATCATCCTCTCCTCTTCGGGGAAATCCAACGCAGTGCTCAAGAGGTAGCACGAGGGTCTTGGATGCCTTGTTGATGAAGATGGGCCGTACGGCCTGCTGGCTTAGCCACGCCGCGGGCCGCAGGCAGGCAAGTCTAGGGACCCCCGTTTCCAGAATGCCGACAGTAGCCCCCGGGCCCAAGGTGTGCTCGGGCTTGGCTTCACGGTGAAGCTAAGGGTCAATTACGGAGCACCGCGGGCCCCCAAAAGCCTCCGGCCTCGGTTGACACACAGCGGTTGATTGGACGTGGGCGTCTCCGCTTCCCCACGCTGCTTCGGCAACTACACAACTTGACAAGTCCCTGCGACATGCAAGGAAAACCATCATTACCTGCGACCGAGAGAGGTGTCGGTTGGCCTTCTCTTGCTATAAATGGGGAGGGGGGCTGAGCCCCGTTGCCCATCTCTTCCTCGCTTGATCACTCTTCTATTTGATCATCTTTAGCATAAGCAACTGTCCTCAACATGTCATAGTGAACCCATGGAGATCATCTTCAGCTTATGAAGACAATTTATCATGCATGAAGAGATATAACGAAGATGATAACATGCATAATGAAAAATGGACGTCTGCAAAATGACTTCGTGCGGAATTTATCGTCGCACATGCGGAATTTATCATCGCATCACATAGTTGACGGAAAAGATAGTAGACGACCATCAAGTTTAAGTGTTACAACTCGAAGAAGCAAATGTATCAAAAGCGAGAGTTGTAAGCACTTAGCAAAAGCATAGAAACCACCCTTATGGACCCGCTTGAAGACTATCAACTCATATGCTTCTCCCCCTTTATCAGTAAGGACCAAAAAGGTTTGAAGACATAGAGCTCTATTCATTCCCAAGAGGAGTAGGTGAAGCAGCAGGGTCGACGTTGAGGTCTGGTGGTGTAGAAGAACTTGGTGCGGTGTCGATTCGAGGCGAAGTTGTAGTTGGTGAAGTAGCATCGTCTTCGTCATCAGTGACTCTGGCATTGACAGTTGCCGCTGAGGATGAGTAGTCAGAGTCTTCGAGTGAGGGAGTCTGACACAAGTGATCATTCCGGGGAGGAGTGGAATCAAACCTGAATCTCTCAGTGAAGCAATCTTGTTGAAGATCATCTTCAGAGCTCAGCAATGCCAGACTCTTCCACGACCGCCGATAGGTTTCATGAGTGACAAATGCATTCTTGGTGGCAAGGTTGCGAATGCGATTAACATCCAGCAAGAGGATCTGCATCTGACGCTTGAGCAAGTGATGATGCTTATCCTGTTTTGATGCAGGGCGACGAGAAGCCCTCGGTCATTGAGAACACGAGATCGCTTCCGAGGCCTTTGGGAAATTGTGCTTACAGTGGCTTCAGTATGGGCACGAGCTGCATGTGTATTTCCAGCCAAAGGATAAACACGAGTTGCAGCAAGAACTCGTTCAATGGGTTGAGTGAAACTTTGATGATTGACGTTCTGAAGATATATGGGCTCCTTGGCAGGTTCTGGGTAAATGGCTTCGACAGACATATCAACCTCTGGCAGGAAGACAAGATGATTGCACGCAGAGGGCTGATAATTGACAGAAGAGTGAAGCTTGATGAGGCGCATTACCCATGGAGCATAGAACTTCAGACCAAATAGATCAGAGCCAGATGTAGCCAATTGGCCGGTGAAGCATTGAAGCTGATGCCATTGAAGATATAGAAAACCAATGTCTTCATTGCTCCATCAAGCTTCCCTGCAGGAGAATGTCCTTTGACAGGCCATAGAGTTCACCTAATGATATGATAAATAGTGCAGGGCAGATACTCTAGGTCTTCAACAAAGAATTCCTTTGGATATTCAGTGTCTTGTGGCAGTGGCTTTATCATGCTCAGCATTTGGCTCATGTTTGGCTTAGGCTTCTAGAATATGCTCTCCAAAGCATTACGGTGAAGCTAACAATCTGGTTCATAGTGTTCACCAGGAGTGGGCAGGGCAGTAAGCTCAATTATATCTTGGGCTTTGGCTTCATGGTGTACATTGCCTGTCATCCACTCAAGGACCCAAGTCTTCGAATCCCTGTTGTAGCCGCGAATGTGGAGAGTTGCATAGAATTGCAGTAGAATCTCTTCATTCCAATGCTCTTTATCGGTCACAAATTGTAAAAGGCCAGCATCTCTGAAGCAGTCAAGGGCTTCTTCCAAGCAGGGCAGGCCAACAATGGCTTCGCAGTCTAGACACATATGGGGAAAAATGCGCCCTTCATTGTATAGGACACAAGAATAGTAACTGCGTTGTTGATAGCTCCAAAACCGATCTGATGAAATCCTGGGCTTCGAATATGGGATCTTGGCGCTATCAAAGAAGGTATTGTGTGCAATGAAGCCATTCACATTGAATGATCATGGTGAAGTTGTTGTACCTGGAAACCTTGGCAGCCTGGGTTTTGGCTTCTGGACCTGAGGCCTGTGCTCGACATGGTAGTCAAATTGTGTTTCGGCAACAGGAGGAGGAACCAGAATAGGCCATCGAACCATGATAGGTTGACCGTGATCAAATGCTAGCTCAATTGTGTGAGGCCTTGGAGGTGGTACAGGAGCGTCGGCATTGACATGGGCTTGAAGTTGCACAATGGTTGCAGGTGCAACATTGGCTTCACATGTAGTATTGGCTTCAGGCACCGTATTCACTTCAGGCACCACATTAGCTTCAGTCATGACAACGTCATTGGCTTCACCGTTGTTGTTGGTGGCCGCCTCATTAGTTTCAGCCTCCACTTGAGTAGCTGGAGGGTTTGGCACAGACTCATTCTCCTCGAGAACAGCTTCTTGGTTGGTAGGGGGTGCGGCAACTCGCTCTTCTTCTTGACGGGGTTCTGGTGGTTCTTGTTGATAATCGAATGATGCAGCCGGAATGCCTTCAGTAGCTTTTGCTTCGGACTTAGAGATGTTCACAGTGGGAGTGGCATCAGGGAACACTTGTTGTGCCACTAAGTTGTTTTGCACTTCTCCTTCGGGAACGCTCGGCATGGTGACCTGTGGCCTAGGGCCTTTTCGAAGCCTGCGGAATGCGGGCGATGCCTTTGGAGAGGGAGTTGGATGGACCACAAAGTCGTCATCGTCAAGCACCAGAGTGGTGACTTGAGGTGGGGCAGTACTTGGTGATTCTTGACGGAGGGAGTCTTGAGGACGATCAGCCCAGGAATCATCCTGAGCAATTGGCGTCAGAGGACAACCAATGCTGATGATTTGCTGTTCGTGAGAACAGGCGATGATACCATTTGGTGCTCAATCTGAGAAACTACTTCATCATCATCTACATTGTCTTGAGGACCAATGTCTTCAGCTGCGGTGGGATCAATAGCTGGATCTTCTTCAGCTTCAGGAGCCTCTATGGTAGCAGGCTCGTGAACAATTAACCGACGCTCTTGGTGTTTGGATGCAGGACGAGCAACAGAGATTGGCTCGACAAAGAGGGGCTCTGTGGGAGCAGCCCGATCTTTCTTCGAAGACTTTGTCTTCCGCTTCTTGGGTTGTCGGGTATCATCACTGGCATTCTTGGTCTTGCACTTTCTAGCTTCGGCCTCAGCTGCCCTTGTCTTCTTCAGTTCTGAAGCAGCTGTGGGGACCTTAGGCTTCGAGCATGTCATGCTGGCAAGGAAGACAATGCTTGGTGCTTCCTGCCTTGATGCTGCAGCTTGGGCCACAACAGGCTTCTTCTTGGCAGCCATTCTGGGTGGATGCCAGGGCGCCCCGGTGCCTTATGCTTCTTAGCCTCATTGTGTGCTTGCAAACTTTTCTCAGAAAAATATTTTCATTCTCTCTCTTGAGCCTTTAGCTTCCCGGCGTTTCTGGTGAAACTGCTCATTGAGCTCATGCAACATCTGCTTGAAGCTTTGAACATCCGCCACGCTGAGATTGGCCATGTTCCTCTTGAACTGAGCTTTCTCATGATCAATCTTGTTCTTCAGTTCAACAATCTTCTGAGCCAGAGCCAGCTCAGTAGCAATGGCACTGTGGAAAGAGACACTGATGCCAATTGGAAGCTCAAGGTCATCGAGGTTGATGCTGGGGTTTTAAAACCATTCATCAATGAAGTTGTTCAAGATATCCACGTCAAAAAGGGGTAGGTCATTGAAGATATCCGCCTCTTGCTTGCTCTTTATGAGCATCTCAAGAGCATCATCATCAAGATCGTCGTCGCTGGACAGATCAATGGTGGCTTCTTTGTTCCGCAAGATATCAGATGGGGTCAGTTCTTGTCCAGAGCGCTGGATGGGCTTCATCTGCTTTGAAGACTTCTCGGTCTTCTTGGAGATGCGAGAAAGATCTTCAGACTGCACACTTGCTTCAGGTGGTGCAGTGGCCAGCGGCTTCGGATGCGAAGCTTTAGGTGCAGCCAAGGGCTTTGAAGCTTTTGGTTTGTTCTGCTTCTGTGACTTGGGAGGAGCATGCGCTTCATCAGAATCAGCGTCGTCTGCAGAGTGAGCCATCGCAGCCCCTTGGACAACAATGTGAGATATGAGACCTTCAAGGTTGTGGAAGGGTCCTATTTCATTGGGTTCGGCCTCACGTGTCCCATCAGCCCATGGAGCAGGTGGACCAGGGTTGAAGTCGAGGCCAAACTGCTTCTTGGTTTTTTGGCAAATTGAAAGTTGCGCTTGAACAGATTGTCGTCGCGACACCATAACAAGTTAGATGGGTCAGCAGCTTTAGGCTGAGGTCCTCAAACCATGCAAGGGTAGAAGCCTTGAGCAATAGCTTTGGGCATGGACTATGGGCTGCAGACCTTTGTATATGATATCTCCCCATGGTCGCTTGATGGCATTCTTCTCCGCATACTCTGCAGTCACAAATCTGTACAGAAATCATTGTTCAGCCCAGTATCTGCGAATCCATTGGCTTCGAGTCTTGCGTTCACCATAGGTCTCATCAGGATCAGTCTTGTATAGCTCAAAGAGATCTTTGGGCAAATCCTTTGATGTGCCCCCACGGCGCTGTCTGCAACCCTTCCTGACTGATTTCTCTGTTGTCGTGAAGTTCAAATTGAATGGCTTCAAAACTTGCAAAGGCTTTCGTCTGCTGGTCAGATAGGAGCTTGCTTTAGGAGAATTGATGTGACACTGTAAGAACTCTGCAAATGAATGTAGACTATGAGAACCAAGGGATTCTCCCACAGACATGTACCTGTGACAGCAATAGAGATGCGAGGGAAGGGGAAGAGGTCATATGCATTCTCAGAAGATTTTGAAGATAAATCAGTTTGAAGACATTGACCTCACGACGCGAAGACATTCACTTATTTGTTGAGAGTTGGTTCCAGATTTGTACGAATCCAAGAATAGGTACAAGTGAGGAATCTAACTAGTTGTGAGGCATGAGTGAATATACTAGGCATGATATGAGATGCAGACAGAATATATCCAAATTTTTAGGCATAGAAACTACTTTCGGTAAGGAAGGATGAATCTATCAGATCAAAAATACAGTAAAAGGAGGTTTTATTTACCACACGAAGAACTGCTAGAAAGAGTTGAGTAGGAGGCCGAGCAGTTCAATCTTCCGTGCCCTAACTTGGTGACGGAAGACACCTATGGCGACGGCGGAGGAGACGAGGTCCGTGGCTGGTGTGAGGACAGCGTCGGTGAGGTCGCGACAACTAAGCTCTTCATCGCCGACGTCATCGAGAGCTAGCGGTGGCGCTAGGGTTTTTGTGAGGTGGAGAGGTGGAAGAAAAGATAGTGACCACGGTATGGTGTATATTTATAGGGACAGGGACGGCACAACGTTATTATGCAGGTGCCCCTGGCAGTTCACATCTGAGGGACACGTGGCATGCATGCAACACCTTGGAAGTTGTTCCATGTTCCCATACACGCCTAGATTGTCGGGTGGTCGTTCCCGCTTCTCCGGTTTTTAGGCAAAAAGGATATAGCATTAAAACAGATTCAATTTTGTCTCTGTGTCTTCTGCTGACAAGGACTCAGAGAAGACAATCGACAGATTCAATAGAGTGCATATGATTTGTATAGATATAATCTGAGGTAGAAGCATCGAGGGGGTTAGGGTCCGATCACATTCACTTAGGTCAAAAGATTCAAACATGAAGACATAGCTATAAGTGAATGCTGTAGAGGACAAAACGCTAATATAAGTATATACCAATATGATACCAAATCAACATTGTGAAGATAAACATGAAGTTGAATCAATGTTGAAGACAAACCAAATGCGAAGACTATGCAAATGAGACGCCAAATGAAAAACACTTCAAAACAAGAGTTTGATGGTGGCGTTACCCACCATATAGGAAGTATTAGACCCAGACACGGCGCACAAGTATCGTGGCGCTCCGAAGTCAATTTCCGCATTAATGTATTCACACTTAGAGTGTATGTCTTCATTATTTGAAGATATATGTTACTTCGTGTGTTGCACATCTAAGTCATCACATGCATAAGATTTAGGATGTGTGTCCAATTACAGGACATTCGAGGATTCTAAGATATTTAGCTCACACCGCAACTTGCAAAACCTTTTCTCATCCAAGGGCTTTGTGAAGATATCTGCCAATTGCTCTTCATTATTGACGTGAATGATATCAATATCTTCCTTCATGACATGATCTCTGAGAAAGTGATGACGGATCTAAATGTGTTTTGTCTTCGAATGTTGAACTAGGTTTTTGGAAATCTTGATAGCGCTTTCATTGTCGCAGTAGAGTGGCACATGCTTCAGATGGATGCCATAGTCCTTGAGAGTTTGCTTCATCCACAGAAGCTGAGCACAGCAAGATCCGGCAGCAATGTATTCAGATTCAGCAGTAGAGAGAGACACATAGTTCTGCTTCTTTGAAGACCAACAGACAAGAGATCGTCCAAGAAAATGACATGTGCTGGATGTAGATTTGTGATCAACCTTGTCACCAGCATAATCAGCATATGAGAATCCACCTAGATCAAACTCTGAGACCTTTGCATACCATAATCCTAGTGTTGGGGTGTAAGCGAAATATCGAAGAATTCGCTTCACAGCTAAGTGATGCGATTCCTTTGGTGCCGTTTGGAATCAGGCACACATGCAAATGCTAAGCATGATATCTGGCCTAGATGCACACAAATAGAGTAAAGAACCAATCATGGAGCAGTATACCTTTTGATCGAACTCTTTACCATTGTCGTCGGGTCCCAGATGACTTTTGGTTGGCATTGGCGTCGTGTATCCCTTGCAGTTTTACATTCCAAACTTCTTCAAGCAGTCTTTGAGGTATTTCTCTTGAGTTATGAAGATGCCATTGCTTTGCTGACAGATTTGAAGACCAAGGAAGAACTTCAGCTCACCCATCATGGACATCTGATATTGCTCTTGCATCATGTGTCCAAACTCATCACTGTATCTCTTGTTAGTGCAGCCGAAGATAATTTCATCCACATAGATCTGGCATACAAATAGTTCACCATCGTATGTCTTCATGAAGAGAGTGGGATCCAGGGAACCAGGTTTGAAGCCTTTGCTCTTCAGGAAGTCTTTGAGTGTGTCATACCAAGCACGAGGGGCTTGTTTGAGGACATAAAGTGCCTTGTTGAGCTTGTAAACCATATCCGGATGTTTTGGATCTTCAAAGCCAGGTGATTGTGCAACATACACTTCTTCTTCAATCTTGCCATTGAGAAAAGCACTCTTCACATCCATTTGATACAGGAGGATGTTGTGGTGGCTGGCATATGCTAACAAAATGCGAATAGCTTCAAGCCTAGCCACCGGAGCGAATGTTTCATCGAAGTCAATTCCTTCAACTTGAGTATATCCTTGAGCAATGAGACGAGCCTTGTTTCTAACAACGTGACCATGCTCATCTTGTTTGGTGTGATAGATCCATTTTGCGCCTATGATATTGTGCTTGCGAGGATCAGGACGCTTGACCAGTTCCCATACATTGTTCAGCTCGAACTGTTGAAGCTCTTCCTGCATAGCTTGAATCCATTCGGGTTCCATGAAGGCTTCAACAACTTTCTTGGGTTTAGATATGGACACAAATGCAAAGTGCCCACAGAAATTTGCTAGCTGAGTTGCTCTTGAACGAGTAAGGGGACCAAGTGCATTGATGCTATCAATTATCTTCTCAATCTGTACTTCATTTGCAACACGAGGATGAACTGGACGAAGATTTTGCTCTTGCTGATCATTGTCTTCATCTTCAGCATTGGCTTCAGGCTGAGCAGAGTCTTCACATTGATTTGGTGTAGAAATGATAAGTTCCTCTTCAACCTGTGCCTCTGAAGGTGATTTCTCCAGTACCCATAAGCTTGATGGATTCACTTGGTGAGACTTCATCTAGCACATTTGGCAGGTGCTCTCTTCGCGAGCCGTTAGTTTCATCAAACCGCACATCCACAGTTTCAACCACTTTATAGTGAAAGAGGTTGAAGACTCTGTAGGAGTGCGAATCCTTTCCGTAACCAAGCATAAAACCTTCATGTGCTTTCGGTGCAAATTTTCAAGTGTGATGTGGATCCTTGATCCAGCACGTCGCACCAAATACTCTAAAGTAGCTTATGTTTGGCTTCTTACCAGTTAGTAGCTCATATGATGTCTTCTTTACAAGCTTGTGAAGATAAACACGGTTGATGACATGGCATGCAGTATCAATAGCTTCAGGCCAGAACTTCCTTGGAGTCTTGTACTCATCAAGCATCGCCTGAGCCATCTCAATGAGTATTCTGTTCTTGCGCTCCACGATGCCATTCTGCTGAGGTGTGTATGGAGCTGAGAATTCATGAGTGATGCCCAATGTATCAAGATAGGTGTCGAGGCCGGTGTTCTTGAACTTTGTGCCGTTGTCACTTCTTATGTGCTTGATCTTGATGCCATAGTTCATCATGGAACGATTGGCGAATCATCTGAAGACATCCTGCACTTCAGTCTTGTAGAGAATTATATGCACCTAGGTATATCGAGAGTAATCATCAACAATAATGAAGCCATAGAGACAAGCAGTAGTAGTAAGAGTGGAGTAATGAGTAGGGCCGAATAGGTCCATGTGAAGCAGCTCGAAAGGATGTGATGTCACCATGATTGTCTTCGAAGGATGCTTGGCCCTAGTCATCTTCCCGGCTTCGCAGGCACCACACAGATGATCCTTTTTGAACTTGACGCCCTCGATGCCTACGACATGCTTCTTCTTCACGAGAGTGTACAAGTTCCTCATGCCAGCATGCCCTAGCCTCCGATGCCAGAGCTAGCACTCTGAAGCTTTTGCTAGAAGACACACGGCCAATTGTGGTCCTGCTGAGAAATCTACCGTGTACAGATCACCTTTTCGGTACCCTTCAAAGACTAGAGACTTGTCAGATTCCATTAGAACAAGGCAACAATATTTTCCAAATATCAAAATCATGTTCAAGTCACAAAGCATTGAGACAGACATTAGGTTGAAACCAAGGGATTCAACAAGCATCACTTTATCCATGTGCTAATCCTTTGAGATTGCAACTCTACCTAGACCCAATACCTTGCTCTTACCGGTGTCAGCAAATCTGATATGACTCTTGTCAGATGGACGTAAGGTTGAGTCCATGAGAAGACTTCGATCTCCAGTCATGTGGTTAGTGCATCCACTATCAATAATCCATTCTGAAGCAGCTGTTGTCATTCCCTACAGTGCAGTTAGGGGGATAGGCTTCACGAAGATTATTGTGAAGCATAAACATTTGATGAGCAAGTGGATTATGAAAGCTCATATCCAGGTTAGGACTGATAGGATGAATGGCAAGCGACTCAGGAACGAAATGCATAATAAGACCATTCGGGCATTTTATCTTGCGCCCCACAAGATGTTTTAGGTCCCCAGCATAAGCATCGGACGCCTTTGATTTCAGGCTGGAGACCTTTCCCTACAAAAGAAAGTTAATTTTTCTTAACCACCCACATTCTCAAGGGTGGCTTAGAAGCAATGAGTCTAAGTGCAGCATCTGAGAACTTTGGCTTTGGAGCCCTAGCAAATAGCCTTGCAGGAGGTGAATAATACTCATATGAATAAGCAGAATAGTTCTTGGTCTTATGAACATAGCGGTTTGATGATACACGCTCATATTCATAAGTCTGAGTATGATTTCCCTGCAAAACATTGATGTTAGGGTGACTCTTGTGAGTCCTCTATCTGTATGAAGCCTTTGAACCATATGACGCCTTTGGTCTGGGGTTTATCTTCTTCCCTGGAGGTGTCATGATGACATTCACCTAAAGATTTTCAAGACAACTCCTGGGCACCCAGATCTTCTTCAAAGGTGGTCCATTCCTGTAGTTAGTACCAATATACCTGGCAAACACTTCACCATTCTAATTCTTAAACAGTTTATAGTTTGCATCAAAGGATTCATCAATGATAATCGGGTTAGCACAAGTGAAGCCAGACAAGGTAGATGGATCCAGTAAAGGTCCCTTTGCAGCAACCCATGTTGTTTTGGGGTACTGCTCAGGCTTCCAGTAAGAACCATCAACATTCATTTTCCTTTCGAACCCAACACCCTCTTTCCTAGGGTTTCGGTTCAGAATCTGTTTCTTGAGGACATCACATAGTGTCTGATGCCTTTAAGACTTTTGTAGATTCCCGTCTCAAGCAATGTCTTCAACCTAGCATTCTCATTCGCAATAGTAGTGGTATCCTCAGCAGAGGGGTTAGTTACCACATCAGCAGTTGGAGATATTGCAATAGTAGTAGGAGTAGAACATCCAGCAATAGAAGTTGCGTTATCATGCTCAAGGCATTTTAGACATGGTGGTTCAAATGCTTCCTGAGCGGGACTGATCTATTGAGCGCGAAGTGACTCATTCTCTTTATGAAGATCTTCATGAGCCCTCTCAAGTTCTCAAGTTCTTGCTTCCTTTGAAGATAATCGTAGGAGAGCTTTTCATGAGTAGTTGAGAGCGTTTCATGACGACTTTCAAGTTCTTCGTACTTAACATGAAGATTTTTAATGTCTTCAATTAAGGACTGAGTTCGAGTCATTCCCGCGTCCAATAGGTCATCGCTTTTATCTAACAATTTTTGAATATGTTCCATAGCAGTCTATTGCCGTGTTGCAATTTTAGCAAGTGTTTTGTAGCTAGGTTTAGATTTACATTCAGAGTCATCTTCACTTGATGTTTGATAGTGAGCATCGCGTGAGTTTACCTTAGCACCACGTGCCATGAAGCAGTAGGTGGGTGCAGAGTGATCTTCCTTAGCATCAGCGTTGGTGAAGAGGCCATCGTCTTCAATGTTGAAGATGGACTTGGTGATGTATGCTGAAGCTAAAGCTAGGCTTGCCACACCTGAATTAGATTCCTCTTCAGACTCCATCTCCACCTCCTCAGATGCAGACTCCTCCCCTGAAACCATTTCCTTGCCAACAAACGCACGACCCTTGCTAGATGATCTCTTCTTGTGTGATGAAGACCTTGACGAAGACTTAGAAGAAGACATTGAGGATTTCTTATTCTTGTTGTCATCAGAATCATATTCCTTGGTCTTCTTCTTCTTGTTGTTCGCATTTTCCCATTGAGGACATTCAGAGATGTAGTGACCAGGTTTCTTGCACTTGTGACACATTCTCTTCTTGTAGTCACGGGAGGAAGCTTCATCATTTCTTGAGCTGGATCTTGAAGACTGTCTGGAGCCTTTCTTCCTAGTGAACCTTTGGAACTTCTTCACGAGCATGGAAAGCTCCCTTCCAATGTCTTCAGGATCCTTAGAACTGCAGTCAGATTCTTCTTCAGACGAGGAAACAGAATTTGCCTTCAAGGCGTGCTCTCGACCATAGTTGGGACCATAGATGTCTCATTTCTCAGATAGATGGAACTCATGTGTGTTGAGCCTCTCAAGTATGTCAGACGGATCATGAGTCTTGAAGTCAGGGCGTTCTTGAATCATCAGGGCCAGGGTGTCAAATGAGCTGTCGAGTGATCTCAAGAGTGTCTTGACGATTTCATGCTTGGTGATTTCAGTGGCGTCGAGTGCATGAAGCTCATTTGTGATATCAGTGAGGCAATCAAACGTCAGCTGAACATTCTCATTGTCATTTCTCTTGAAGCGGTTGAAGAGATTGCGAAGAACACTGATCCTTGAGTCTCTCTGGGTTGAGACGCCTTCAATAACCTTGGAGAGCCAGTCCCAGACTAGCTTTTCAGTTTCCAGAGCACTCACACGGCCATACTTTCCTTTGGTCAGATGACCACAGATGATGTTCTTGGCAGTAGAATCCAGTTGAATGAACTTGACATCAGCTGGGGTGACGCCTTCACCGGACTTGGGAACGCCATTCTTGACGACATACCAGAGATCAACATCAATGGCTTCAAGATGCATGCGCATCTTATTCTTCCAGTAAGGGTAATCAGTGCCATCGAAGACAAGGCACGCAGCAGAGACTTTGATTATCCCTGCAGTAGACATAGCTAAAACTCCAGGTGGTTAAACCGAATCACACAGAACAAGGGAGCACCTTGCTCTGATACCAATTGAAAGTGCTAGTTATCGACTAGAGGGGGGTGAATAGGCGACTTTTATGATAGTCTTCAAAACATGGGGGCTTTGAAGACAAACAGTAGAAATGAACCTATTGATATGCAACGGAAGGTAGACTACACTAGACAAGCCATAGTCAAGTAAGCAATGAAGTGAAAGCACAAAGACTATCAACAACTAGGTAGTATGGATCAAGATGGAAGATAGTATGAAGCCAATCAACAATAGTCTTCACACAGTGAAGTCAATCATATCATGCAAGCAGGCAATGACTTCATGAAGACAAACTGTAAGTAAGAGAGAGGTAAGGATAGAACCAGTTTCCTGGTGAGGACAGGTATTTGTTGGACCAGTTCCAGTTGCTGTGACAACTGTATGTCTGGTTAGGGAGGCTGATACTCAACTCAGAAGACCGCGTCTTCACCCTATTCCCCTTGAGCTAAGGACACAAAGTCCTCGCCCAATCACTCTGGTAAGTCTTCAAGGTAGACTTCCAAATCTTCACAGACTTCGTTCACCGGCTATCCACAATGACTCTTGGATGCTTAGAATGCGACGCCTAACCAACTGGAGGATTCACAGTCCTTAAGTGTAACAAGTCTTTAGATCACACAGATAGAAAGACTTAAGTGATGCCTAACACTCTTTGGCTCTGGGTGTTTAGGGCTTTGTCCTCACAAGGATTTCTCTCTCAAAGGCTTCGGAGGTGGGTTGCTCTCAAACGACAAAAGCCGTGCACTAAATCTGAGCAGCCACCAATTTATGGTGTAGGGGGTGGGCTGTTTATAGCCACTAGGCAATCGACCTAATTTGTTCGAAATGACCCTGGGTCACTGATGCGACCCCATCTTCGGAGAAGAGGGAGTACAAGGGGAGGTCCGATCTTCATGGCGTAGGATCGATAAACGGATGGGGATAACTAGCTGCAAGCAGCCGCAAAACAGAAAATAAGAGATTATGACCCGACGAGGAGGATGTTCACCGAAGATTGCAATCCGAACATTCGCTGATCCACAACTTGCAATACTACCCCACACAACCACGCTCAAAGTCGTGGAGCACGGGATAGGTGCAATCCGCAAGGGAAACCACGAACTCTAACCCACACAACACGATCTAGTCGTGGAGCACGAATTAGGAGCAATTTCTCAAGGAATCACGAGAATAAGGATAACAAGAGCTCTCCAATCTCAGGAGGATTCTATGTCTTTGGTCTTTGATAGAAATGGTAAAAGTCCCCAACAAAGGGAAGAGCATGCCTATTTATAATCAGGACAACCCCCCTAGATAGGTGTGACAGAGAACTAGCTTCTGGAACCAGCTTAGGTGTGAAAGGGAACCAGCTTTGTTTGACTAAGTGGCTTCAAGACTTAATGAGGTAGCTTCTGGAATACACTCGTTGGAGGTGGTTGGCAGTTCCCGACCAAACACTGTTCACTTGAGTCGAACAATGTTTCCTTCAGCAGCAAACTCGAGTTCTGGGAACCTTTCGCAAGTTGGAATATGCAAAGTCGTACAAAACATTGTTTCATCAGAATGGGAACAATGTTTCTTCGGCAGACAACTCATTCTTCATGAATTCCTAACTTTGTTCCTTCGCCATAAAACATTGTTTTGCACGGACTGAAATGTGTTTGGCCTTCTTCAATATTGCACCTGAGTTCAACCAACAACAAAGGAGGTGAAGTCACAACCATGATTTCATGGTCAAATGATAAACTTAAGTTAGCGTTCACCTGATCATGTATTTGCATTGCGCGACTTCTTGTGATTGGATCGTTGATGATTGTTGGTGTGGTATCCATGGCTGGGATGTCCTCATCATCCTCCCCCTCTTGAAAAGGAGTCGTCCTCGACTATAAGGGTCGAATGGTTTGCATGTCCTTATCATCCTCCCTCTCTTGAAAATGAGTTGTCCTCGACTCTAGCTGGTCATCACACAAAAGAAAATTGGCCAGTACAAAGAAACAATGCCAAGATTTTATCAAATGCTTAAGTTTAGCTTTCACCTTTGCGAACTTCAAATGTTTTGTTTGATTCAGTATTTCTTTCCAGCTAACATTTCCATGGAGTACAAACTTGTAATTAGGCTCATCCATGTTTGTATCATCCTCCCTCTCTTGAAGAAAAGTCGCCCTCGACTTCCTTCGGACTTCAAAATAATAGCACAAGGACAATACAAAATATCTTGGCCAAGTAAAAGTCGAATAAGCATATTCAGTTTTTAGTTTTATTGGCTCCTTGATGCTTTCATTATGAATAACAAAAGGATATTGTTTGATGGATGACATAGCAATCATCTGTTCTCTAATTTAATCACGCCAATTCTTCAAGAGTTCATTAGTGCATACCTCTGGGTGCTTCAAGATGAATGATCTCTTTTCTTTTACCTCACTGAGTACCTCCATGCCTTTTGGAAGATCACTTGCCCCACATGGTATTTCTTTGATGGTACGCCAAGTGCGCCATAATTGTTCATGGATCTCATCCTCCCAGCGCTGTGGCAGAGCAGCTAAGTATGATTTTTGCATCTGCACATACTTCAAATGAAGAGAACTTTGTGAATGGTTAGTACTTGAATATTCTTCTCTCACTTCATTTTGTGGATCACTCAGCTCTTTGATATTTTGTGTAAACACTGCAAGCTCAGATTTGGTGGAATCACACAAGTCACTAATCCTCTCACATGGATGGTGTGGTATAACACTCATCTCTCTAATCTCATGTTGGATGTCCTCTACCTCACATTTGGTGGACTCACTCACCTTACCTCTCTTGTCACTCTCATTATGTGGAATGTTGGGAAATGAACACTCTTCCACACATATGGTGGAGTCACTCAACTCACCTCTCTTATCATTCTCAATATGTGGATTTTGGGGAAATAGTCATTCTTCCTCACATTTGGTGGAGTCACTCAACTCACCCATCGTAGCACTCTCAATATGTGGAATCTTTGGAAGCGGGGTGCCCGGAACCAAGTTGATT
Source organism: Triticum urartu (assembly GCF_003073215.2). Lineage (NCBI taxonomy): Eukaryota > Viridiplantae > Streptophyta > Magnoliopsida > Poales > Poaceae > Triticum > Triticum urartu. Next base: position 245,703,189 of record NC_053022.1, on the reverse strand, counting down.
TGGTGGTCAATGCCTCGCTTCAGCGTCAATCTGTGTGGCACCTCCTTGTGAAGCACATCCCCATACTCCTGCAAAAGATCCAATACAACAATAGGAATAGTTGAGGGTAAGTCATTGGCAGCCAATAAAGTTTCCTTGTACATGGGTACAAATAATGGAGTATTAGGTTCTCTCAATGCCTGCATATCCCTTTTCCTAGCCATCATAACTAATCCTTGTTTTTCCCGAGGCTTGGTCATATTTGGCTATGGAGCTTTTGGCTGTGGAAACACTCCCTCACTATGTTGGTGGCTCACTCATTATGTATGGTCACTCTCTCCCTTTTTCTTTCCCTTTCTTTTCATCTCATCAAGATAGACTTCCTCGGGTGTCATGGGCTGCCAAGTGAACTTTTATCCTTTATGGACAAAACATAAGTGATTTGCATGCCCGCTGATTTGCACATCATAGTCATGCAACCACGGTCGCCCAAGAAGCAAGTGACAAGCGTGCATCCGCACTACATCACACTCAACATCATCCTGATATTTCCCTATGAAAAATGGTATTTGCAGGCTGCTAATCACCTTAATTGCGCCGCAATCATTCAGCCATTGCATGCGGTATGGGTGTGGGTGATGTTTTGTTTGCAATTGAAGCTTCTCGACCATCTCTGTACTTGCAATATTGTTGCGGCTGCCACTATCAACAATCAGTCGACATATCTTTGAGTTGATAAGGCAACGGGTGTGGAAAACATATGTTGTTGCACCGTTTCCTCCTCCACAAACTGGGCGTTAAGTGAGCGACATACAACCAAAGCTTCTCCATCAAGTTCCTCATGAGATAAAATAGTTCCTCCTACTTCCCAACCTTGCTCCTCTTCCACTTCATCATTGCCACCTTCAGGGTCACTTTCAGACTCCCATTCACCTCGTTCATTGATGATCATAGTTATTTTGCTAGGACATCCTGAAGAAATATGACCTCTTCCTTTGGACTTGTGGCATTGAATCTCGCTGGTGTGTGTAGAACTCTTTTCTGGAGGTAGAGCAGAGGATACTCCTGGTGTAGCTGATGACCTCTTATCTTGATTGCGAATAGCAGGCGAGGAAGCCGTCGAGGCATGTGGGTGTCTAGGTGGTGCACCCTCAAACTAAGAACCATATGGCTATTGTGCTCGCTCCCATGAGTGTGTGGTGGTGGAGCCTTGGAAAGCACGAGTACGACTGTCGGTGTCAAAACCGGCGGATCTCGGGTAGGGGGTCCTGAACTGTGCGTCTAGGATCAATGGTAACAGGAGACAAGGGACATGATGTTTACCCAGGTTCGGGCCCTCTTGATGGAGGTAATACCCTACGTCCTGCTTGATCGATCTTGATGATATGAGTATTACAAGAGTTGATCTACCATGAGATCGTAGAGGCTAAACCCTAGAAGCTAGCCTATGATTATGATTGTTGTACATATCTATCGACTAGCCTAGCCTCGTTCTATATAATGCACCAGAGGCCTAGGATAACAAGAGTCCTAGCCGAATACGCCGGTGGGGAGAAGTCCTTGTCTTGATCGCCAAGTCTTGTGGAATCTTCCTTGTATGCGGCAGCTGTCTGAACTGGCCCATGAGTATACAGCCATGGGGGTCCTCGGCCCAATCTAAGAGATCGGGAGATGACGTGGTGAGTACCCCCTAGTCCAGGACACCGTCAGTAGCCCCCTGAACCGGTCTTCAAGTTGGGGATGCTCCTCAGTTCTTCCGAACTATTCTTCATCTTCGATCGTCGGTCTTGAAAACTGGTTCAACAAATCTTCACATCTTCTATCTCGAGGATTGCCGAGCTAAATCTGAAGATCTCACACGTCGGGTATCCGAGGAGCCCTTTAATTCTTCGGCCTTTATCAATGCCTTATTATTTTTATGCCACACCTCGGGTTCGAAGTTGTTCCCGGGCGGCAGCGTCCTCTTGCGTCCGAGCTCCAACGTCGGACAACATTCGAGGTATCTTTTGCAGCCGAGCAACAACGCCGGACCACTTCCGAGCTCCAATGCCGGAATGTATCCGAGCTCCAACAACGGACTATGTCCAAGATCCAACACCGGACTATATCCGAGGTGTCGTAGATCACCTTGGTTCAAAAAAGTTGAAAGAGTTTAGCCGAGCTTAATGCTAGGAATGCCCTCTATGGAGCCAGCCACTGGCGCCCGAGCTCTATGCCGGACTGCTTCCGAGGTGGTGCACCACCCTGACTGTGGGCTGATTTTTTGTCAATATTTTTGATTGGTGCAATTTATTCTCTGTTGAGATATATAGCCAGTAGCCCTCAAGGTGTGTATCGGTCTAAAAGCCGATATGCACCTGAAGGATGACATAAGACTGCTGATCCCAGTAGCCCCTAAGACTCAGGTTGATTCGCAAAATCAGCCTGAGGATCAACTCCTAGCTCGGCAGAATACTTCGGGACACAAAAAGCGGTGTGCAAAGTCCTGGAGACTCGGGTTGGGTGCGGCCGACCAACCTGAGGATCATAATCTCCTCGAAAGCTATATTGCATTTAAATTTTCTACATTGGATTGCCAATGCAGTAGCCCCCGAGACACTGGTCGGGTGGCAACACCAGATTAGGGGATCGATGTGCCCCTTTAATATTTGTAAATAATATGCTCGAAGCACAGTAGCCCCCGAGCCTTAATGCGGGCATGGGTGGCCGAATTAAGGATCGATATCCATAGTAAAATCACAAATTATGTGTAATGACTCTATGTATCCAAGTACTTTACATCATTAATGCTCGGATCCGCATTGTACAAAACTTTGTTGACCGACCATCGGCTTCCACCTCCACGGCCATTAGCCGAGGAGTGTTTGTCCTACTTCATAAAGCCTTTATGAGGGCAAAGATTTACGACAAACAAGGCAATCTAGCCATACGGATTTATAAACAAAGGTACGCAGAGAGATATGTTATATTACTTTTTAACATAAGAAATGTCTTCTAAAGAAAATAGTCCCGCTATCGGTTCCTTTCTTTGGGTTGTTATGCTAAGCATGATCATGAAACCTCAGCTCTAATGTAAAAATATTGAGGATTTAGTTTGGGAGGCCAGTTACTAGCCCCCGATAGTGTTTGGCGATAGTCGAGGTCAAGCCGTAAACACTTCGGCCAATATTATGAATGGCCCATCATTTAACATAGTCATCGGATCGCTGACCAGTTTTCGCTTATTGTGACAGTCAGTTTTCGGCTTTCTCCACTAAGGTGCTTAACCATGTGAGCTGGAAGCACAATCGCAGTGGTTCGCCCTTTGCAGACCTAGCCAAACAAAGCGGAACGTAGGAGGCAAGCGCAGGAGCCAGGCAACCCAACTATTGACCGAAGACACAATTCGAAACCGATGCATATATAACAATATCCGAGAATGTTTTTGCCAAATCTCTAAAGGTGTCCGGCATTGCACTGCGAGACTTGTGCTGAAAACACACAAATAGTTTAAAAGTGCCATAAGCTTGGAAAACCAAAAAATGTCAGTAAAAACTTGACGTCCGAACAAGATCAAGAGTTCGGTGCCAATCGGAAAATTGGGAAAAAAAATTGTGCTTCTGTCGTGCTTTAGCATGACACATCCGATCTCAAGACTGCACGCGGGTCAGCCTACGGCTTCAAGCTCCTTATCCCAAAGGCGGAGTACTTCTCCGAGGTCAGTTTAGCAAACTAAACTCAAGCGGCTTTCAGAGAGAAGACAGGCTATCCGATTATTGACCATAAACTCGAGTTGAAAAGGAGCGGTAGAAAAAGACTTTGCAACGACCAAGAAGAAAACACATTTACTATGAAATAGCTCATATAAATTTTAAGAGCCCCCAAGTGACTTGGGTAAAAGAGTTTTATGTATAATGATTGTATGTACCGAAGTACTTATATCATATTTGTGTTCACCCTGAACTTTAAACGCGTCTTAACCGACCATCGGCTTCTACCTCTTCGGCCAAGGGCCGAAAAGGGTCATGTACTCCACCTGTCGAGAGTATCGACGGTGTTTCCGATGACCAGGCAATCAGGCCATAAGGCTGTAACAGACAAAGCGCGCTCAGGGAACTTATGTTATATTACTGACGAAGTGTAAGAAGCATCTTCGAAGAAAATAGTACCCCCACCGATACCTTTCTTCGGTGCTCATTATTACTATGAGACTTGTGCAATAGATTTTTTGTACTCATGAGTTCCGTTGTGTGCCGACCATGATTGAAAATAATAAGAGCGCTAGCTTTCGGCTTCACCCAGTCTGAGGTCAGAGCTCGGATGACCCGGTCGTGACAATCGCAGAGGTGCTCCCTTTACTCCCTAGCCGAACAATCGGGGACGTAGGGGTAAACACAGGAGCGAGGCAACCCAGCTTGCAAATCACTTAGGTCAATATGGTGCATATTGTGGCATAATACACGAACAAGGAACGAAGCCGTACAAGTATAATCATATGCAAGAGGAAAAGCTCCATCAAGGGAGCCCCAAATAAACGGGGTATTTGATTATGCGCGTCACAAACAAAGTTTTGACAAGGAACTTTGCCACAAACAACTTTGTGCCGAAAAGTATAATGCTTGGTCGAACCGAACAAAATTTAAAACTGAAAGTTTTTGAGCATGAAAGAAACTTAGCTGGTTAATGTCCTCGGTGTTGATGACGCGATTCAGGCTTGTGGCGGGACGAAGACGCCCATTGATCTGGGATAGATCCGACAAGGTTCGCAATCCTCGGCATGGCCGAGGTCCCAGCCCCCAGGCCCGAGGTGTCCGAGCAAGGAGTTCGGCACTCCGGAGTAGTGACCACCTAATACAGTCAAAATCGATTACCTGCACACATAAAACAGTGCGGTCCAGGAAATAATAATAATAATATGTATATAATCCTTGTATAATTGCTTTACGCAAAAATAATTTATCTAAAGAAATGTGGCCTGGCGCCGAAGTTGTCGGCGTTCTAGGAACGGGGGTCCCCACACTTGCCTGCCTGCGGCCTGCGGCGTGGCTCAAAGGGGGGCCCAGCACAGCCCATCTTCACCAACACAAACCCAAGACCCTCGCGAGGGGCCAAGCCTCGCGAGGCGGACGACGCGAAGCCTCCTCAGGCACGGCCTCGTCAGGCTGGCTCACGAGGAGGCGGAGAGATCAAGGCGGGGTACCTCACGAGGAGCCCATGATGCAAGCCATGACGACTCAGGGCGCCAGGCGGGTGCCAGCCCGCGCAGCGTCCTCCTTTCCTCTTTGGTGCAAAGGGGGCAAGCGCAGCCGCGGAGTACCGAGGCATCAGGCAAAGGTTTCCATTTCGGTGCAACGAGACCAAGACCAGGAGGACTACGAGACGGAGGTCACCGTGGAGCCCAAGACGGCGTCATCACCAGAGCTTTGCGCAGGCGAAGACTACTTTTGTCAGGATAGTTGATACTTGCTGTCCCCCTTCAAATTAGCCCGCCATTGTTGGCTCCCTTCCCACTCAATATTAGGGAAGAGGACCAGGGCCTCTATAAATAGGACCAGCCACCCACACAGCAAGGGGGTTCCGATTCGGTCGGCCGAGAGAGAGAGAGAGGGAGAGAAAGGTGGTTGAACTCCTCCCAGCAGTTCATCGCCTCAGCCAAGAACAGACCCTCACGAGGCTGTTCTTCCTTGTATTGTTCATCATCACCAGCCCAAGAGGCAATCCACACACCACACACTGGAGTAGGGTATTACACCACAACGGTGGCCCGAACCAGTATAAACCCTGTGTCTCTTGTGTTGTTCTTTCCTTAGTTCAGATCCTAGCACGGCGGAGGGGTGCAGGAAGGTAGGAGGCGAAATCTCCGCGCGCACCCCAGTGTTCGAACCTCAAGGGTCTGTCGGAACCCAAAATCCGACATTTGGCGCACCAGGTAGGGGGTGCGCCGGAATTCGTCTTCCACCGCCTCGTTCTCCTCCGACCGTCACGCCCATGTCTGACGCTCGTCGGGCCCGCGCCGAGTGCTGGGCCGCACTCGCTTCCCGCGTCGCCCAGACGGCCCCAGTCGGCAGGCATCCACGCCGTTCCCCGTCACCTGCCGTCAACGCCGCCACCGGTCCGGCGGGGGACGAGCGGCAAGCATCGTCCCAGCATCCGTCCGTGCGGCAAGACGGCCGCACCGCAACCCCCTCACTCGCCCTAGCTGGATCTTCGTCCTGCGCGCTCCGCGCGCCCATGGAGGCTCGGGCTGCACTCATCGCGACAAACGAGCTCCTGCGCTATCGTCCCGTCGACGACGTCTATGAAGAATGGCTCGACCGCGTCGCCGAGCTCGTCCGCGCTGCAGGGGGCTCTTCCGCGCCGTCCGTTCCGCTGCACCGCACCCCGCCCCGCGCGGGTGAAGAGGCTCCGGTGGCGCCCCGGCCGCCTCCTCCTCAAGAAGACACCATGGCTCCAAGGCGCATGGCCCCTGGGCGGAACCCGCTCCGTTAGGTGCCAGCGCAGCAAGAATAGAGCTGCCAAGAAGTCCCTCGCCCGCCAGAAGCTGCCCGGGCGCTCCTTGCTCCAGCACGTCGCGACCATCCCCCTGCTCCAGCGCGTGGGGACATGCAAGACCAGGCTCTCCGTCACCTAAGGCCTCCCGTGGCCACAGCAGGCTGCTGCGCCTACACCACCGAACTACGCAGCGTCGCGTGGCCCGGCAAGTTCAAACCAGACCTGCCTCCTCGCTACGACGGCACGGCCGACCCTGCGGAGTTCCTCCAGCTCTATGAGCTGGGCATCGAAGCTGCCAATGGAGACGAGAAGGTCATGGCGAACTGGTTTCCCATGGCGCTCAAGGACGGGGCCCGCACCTGGCTCCTGAACCTGGCTCCAGGCACAATCTCCTCCTGGGAAGAGATGCGCACCCGCTTCATCGCCAACTTCCAAGGTACTCGCGACCGGCCCCCTGCCGTGAGCGACATGCGCCGCATCAAGCAACAACCCAGGGAAACCCTGCAGAAGTACATCCAGCCCTTCAACAACGCACGCCTCAAGATCCCCAAAGTGACTGAGGAGGCCATCGTCTCAGCTTTCTTCGACGGAGTGCGCGACGTCAAGATGAAGGAGGAGCTGGCGATGCATGAAGACCTGTGCACTTCCTTGGAGCTGTTCAACTTGGCAAACAAGTGCGCCAGGGCTGAGGAGGGGCGTATCTCCCTCCTCGAGCTGCCTGCCGCAGACCCAGAAGAGAAGAAGCTCAAGGCCAAGGATGTGAAGCGCAAGGGGCTGCAGTGCTCGCGGTAGAACCAGACACCAAGCGGGGCAGAGATCAACCCGAACCTCCCAAGGGCAGCCGGTACTGCGTGTACCACGACCTCCACACCCACAACACCAATGAATACCAAGAACTCCGAGCCATGCGTGAAGGAAGGATCGGCCGTCGCCCCGACCGCGGTGACCGGGGCTACGGTCGAGGAGGAAGAAGAAACGCAGGACGCTAGGAAGACCGTGGGCCGCGCCAAGGGTGGCGCGATCAACCTCGCGAGGATCGCTGGCAAGACCCGCCTCGTGAGAGAGGATGGAGAGATCAGCCTCGCGAGGGAGACTGGAGGGATCAGCCTCGCGAGGATCGCCTGCTAGGCAACGCAGGCCTCCCACCGTAGCCACCACAGCCAAGGAGAAACGAGGACCGCCATCAGGACGAGGAGGCTGGGGGCTTTCAAGAGCCGCGCGCGATTGCCTGCATCTTGGGCGGAGCACAAGCCCCAGCCTCTCAGCGCATCTTCAAGCAGTTCGCTCGTGAAGTGAAAGCAGTACTCCCCAGACTCGAAGCCACACGCCCTCTCAGGTGGTCGGCGTGCGCCATCACGTTCAGCTCAGCAGATCAGCCCAAGTGTGCGGCAACAGCCGGAGTCCTCCCGATGCTTTGTTCCCCAATCATCAGCAACGTGGTGGTCACCAAGACCCTCATTGATGGCGGGGCAGGGCTCAATGTCCTGTCCGTGGAGACGTTCAACAACCTCCAAGTGCCCTACAGCCAGCTTCAGCCAACCAAGCCCTTCTCCGGCATCACTGACGGCTCCACGGTCCCGATTGGGCAGGTCCGCCTCCCTGTCACCTTCGAGGCACGCGACAACTACCGCACCGAGCTCATCGACTTCGACGTCGCTCACATTCGCCTGACGTACAACACCATCCTTGGGTACCCAGCGTTGGCCAAGTTCATGGCCGTAACTCACCACGGCTACAACATCCTCAAGATGCCAGGAAGCGGTGGAGTCATCACGGTGCCCAGTGAAGAGAAGGACGCGGTGTGTTCCCTGGAACGAGCCTTTTAGGCCGCATCACTGGAAGACCCGAATCGCGGAAGCGGGAGGCTTCCCGAGACCACCCCCAAGAAGAGGAAGACATCGTCCGGCTCGACCACTCAGGAGGCAGGCCCCTCTGGGCCCGCGCCTGCCCAGGGGGAGCCTCCCTCCATCGCATAGGAAAGTGCGCCCGGCGCCCTCCTCAGGTAGGGCTCGGGGGCTCTCCCTTGGAGGGCCACCGACCTAGCCAGGGTCATGAGGGAGGCGCTTGGGCACCACATGAAGGCGTGTTTTGAAGCACGTTTCCCTCAAGAAGGAGCAAGGCAAGGAGATCCAGACCCACAGGAGTTCGTCAGCAAGGCCATTCAGGAGCTACAGGAGTCAAGAGTCATGAGAGGCGCCCGCCGCCTACCAGCAGTGGCCCCCATCCAGGCGAGGATGGTGGGCTGCGCGTCTGCATCGACATACCAGGGCTCAACCGAGTCGTCTCTCTGGAGCGCCTCTGGCCCTCGCGAGTGGGGCGCTGCGGAGGTCCACCCCACAGCTACGTTCGCATGCCTTATGGCTTGCCGAACGCGGCTGACGCGTACCAGCGCCTCATGAGGGGCATCACGGAGGCACGAGAGGCCAGGCGTTCCGCAGCCCTGGGCCTGGGGACTCGTGAGGATCGGCTCCCGCAGCCCCCCCGAGCCTGCTACACCAACACCCCTTCGTCCTCAACATCATCAGGTGACATCTTTCGAGTTTTACTTCCAGCTGGGAGCGCTCCCAGGGCTGCATTATTCCCAAGCCGTGTGGGCCCGTCCCTGCGGCGTGTATCCCTTTTATTTTGCGTCGATTAGCTTACCTTGTTGGGGGCGCTCCTCAGGCTGCATGATCCCCAAGCTGCTCGGGCCAGGCCCAGTGGCATGTATCCCATTTGCGTTTATTTCCGATTATGCGTTAGACCCTCCATGCTTGATTATTTGATGCCGGTCTGTGGCACCTCTTCTCCTCCATGCCGACCACTTGCACGCTAAAGGGGGGGGGCACCTGAGCATCGCGACTTAGGGCTCTTACTGGCTCTCCAGCCCTCACCCTCTGGCCTTGTCCATGGCATCGCGACCTGGCATACCAGCGACGGCTGAGACCAGCTCGAGGGCCGGGACCCGAGGACGTAGAGTGCAGACATCTAACCAAATTTGCAGGGACACATCGCAAGATAAGGCCCAGTGCCAGGGGCAACCCGCCTAGAGGTAGGGCCCCGTGAGTCCCGCGCTGGCTCACGGGTGCCCAGATACACCTCGCCAGGCCCTACCGTGCCAGCCACGTGTCAGGGCGGGGCTGTACACGCCCCGGGGGCTCCTCCCGGAGGGAGGGCCCCTCCCACGTACCAGTGGAAGCACCATGCTCCACGCTGGCTGATGACACTGCCAAGAAGCGGCTATACCTGTACACATACGGTAGCACTATGCTCCGCGCTGGTGATAAACAACTGAGGGTGGCCCCCGGGCCGCATTAACCTCAGGGAGCCCAGAGCTCAGTGTCTAGCCTCATCGTAACGCCTCCCCTCGGGAGTGCCGCGCGAGGGGGCTGGGCACGGGGGCTGCGCCTGGGTCACACCCAGACGCACGCCGCCCGGCCAGGTCCCCCCCGGGCCTGGTTCGTCGCACGTCTCTCCCCGAGCGGAGCCAAGGTACGAAGGTCGTTTGAGCGTCAAGGGGGACTCCTGAGCATCGCGACTCAGGAGCCTAACTGGTCACGTAGCCCCTCACTCCGTGGCCCCGTCCTGGTTTCCGGCCGGGACCATCGCTGGGTGAGGCACGCGCGCGGCCGGGCCCTGCAGACATAGAACGGTGGATCCACCCGCATCAAACCTCCCTACTTGCTGTTCGTGCACCAAGGGGGACTCCTGAGCATCGCGACTCAGGAGCCTAACTTGTCACGTAGCCCCTCACTCCTTGGCCCCGTCCTGGTTTCCGGTCGGGACTATTGCTGGGTGAGGTACGCGCGGGGCCGGGCTCTGCCGGCGTAGAACGTAAGCAAGTAGGAAGGAAAAGCGCTAATTTCAAGGAATTCAAAAGCAAATATTACAGTCCACACTGTTATTTCAATGCCAAACGCAAGTTTAAATGCCTCCCCGAGGCATGATATGTGTACATGAATTAAAAGCAGGACAGGAGCCACGAGGAGTCACTTGGCGGCGGGGAAGCAGCACGGAGCGGGTTCGTCTCATGGAGCAGCGGGGTCGGCAGCGCCTTGCTCCGGCTTGGTGCTGAAGGCCCAGAACTTCCCTAGTAGAACCTCCGCGCGACCCTTCACGGCCTCGGCAGTGGCAGCGGCACGCTCACCGCTCACTGGCACCAGCAGGCTGTCGAGGTCGACACCGGGATCGCGAAGGTAGATGTGGGTGAGGACCCGTGTCAGTGCTGCAGAAGACAGGACACGCACCTCGGCCTCGGCCATGGGGCCAAGGCCAAGGGCGACATCTTCAAGAGCGTAAACTAGGAAGGGAAGCAGCTTGGCGGGGCCGTCCTCGGCGCCAGCCAACGGGCTCTCCAGGCCGCTGTCATAAAGCGTCCTCAGCGAGGAGCGAGCCTTCGCCTCCAACTCCGTGAAGGCTGCGCGGTCCTCGGCAAGAACCAGGGCCTTGCTATCCAGCTCGGCCTTCCTCGCCCCCAACTCCTGCTCCAGCACGCCTAGGCGGTCGCGGCGCTTCCTAAGCTTGGCCTCCCGGCCCTCGACGGCTGCCTCGCGAGCCTTCACGCCTTCTTCCTGCCCTTGGCGAAGGCGGACCTCTTCCGCGAGCCGATCCCACAGGCCTTGCAGCTCGCCCTCCAGCGCTTTGCAGCGACTGCGGACGTCGACCACCTCCCCCAAGGCTGCATCACGGGCAGCCTTCGCCTCCAGGACGACCTGCTTCTCCTCATCGCATGCTGTCGAGGCCTGGACCAGCGCCGCCCGAATCGAGGCGTCGGAGCGAACCCATCCAGAAGCCAGCTCCAAATGCCCGGCCACCAAGCGGGGGTCGGCGCCAAGAAGATCCTGCCGCAGTCGGTCCAGCTCGGCAACAACACGATCCAGAACGGCAGAAGGAGTCGGAGAGACAGCGGCCGGTGGAATAGGAGGAGAAGGCAGCAGCGCAGCCGCAGCATCTTGAGGCAGAGTCTGCCGCTCCCCGACAGCTGTAGTGGCGGCGGCAGGCAGGAGCACCTCGGGAGCCACTTGGGCCGTGGGGGCTGAGCTCGCCCCAGCCGGCTCAGCCAGACCTCATGAGGACGACCGGGCAGGAGAAGCCTGTGCGTCGCGGTCACCTTCCTTCGCGGGAAGAAGCGCCGCCACGGATGGAACCTCGGGAGCCCCCTTCGGCTTCTTTGCTGCAGGCGCCAACCTATCCAAAGATGCGGACGTCAAGCCTCGGAAGCAGAGCAAGAGATAAAGACAAGAATCGAATGCTTACGGGTCGTCGCCAGTGAGCTCAAGCAGCCTCCGGCCAAATTTGAAGCCTGAAAACCGGCTGGAAGGGTCAACCTCGGGAAGCTTGGAGGCGGAGGGTGCGTCTGCGGTTCGCCCCGGGGCCGAGGAAGACCCGCGGGAGATCAGCCCGGTCGTGTCCTTCTTCGGGATCGGGGGCGAGCTCCCGCCGTCCTGCTCGTCGTCGTCTTCGTCGTCATCCTCGTCGTCATCATTCGTAGAGAGGCGGAGAACGCGGGACCTACGCCGGGGGAGGGGAGCCCTCGACTCTCTGTCAGTCGCCTCGGAGTCAGGCCCCTTTCCGCGCTCCTCTCCCTCTTCCTCTTCGCTGGAGTCGCCGGAGGGCACGTCCACCGGTTCCTCGGGAGCTTCCAGGGGCACTGGCCCATCCCCGTTGAAGACGGGCATGGACTTCACCACCTGCTCCCAGTCGTTGCGGAGGAACAAGGGCGTATGAGCGCCCTCCAGCCTCGCCACATTGCCCCCGACCAGAGATTGGAGAACCGCAGCCAGGTCTCCGGCGGCCAAGGCCGCGGGGTTCGGACGGGGCCTCCACATTGGAAGCGAGTACTGCCGAAGCGGAGCCAGCCGGTGCTCCAGGAACTCCCTTTGCAGCGACGCGCCGGTCAGCTTCGCCGCCGCCATGTCGGCCGGCCTCAGATCCGCGTCCATCTTCTCCAACACCATCTTCGCGCGGGGATCCGTGAGCTCCGCTCGACCCCAGTCGCTAGAGCTCGTGGGCTGCTCCGTGGGCAAGATCAGCCGAGGGTGGATGCGCCCAGCATCCACCAAGATCCACTTGCTCCTGAAGCCCTCAATCCTCTTCCCAGAGTTCGAGATGGCAATGGTGCCGCCGGACGCGACGAAGCTCGCGCACGCGGAGGCGGTCCCGTGAGAGGTCCGGAGGTAGAAGTCGTGGCGCAGCAAGGCCACTGAGGGCTGCACCCCAACATGTGCTTCACAATAATAAGCAAAGATTGCCAGGAGAAGGACGTAGTTGGTATGGAGATGCAGAGCCTGTAGCTTGTAATGGCGGAGGACAGAGAAGAAGAACTCGGAGAAGGGAGGCACCAGGCCAGCAATAATGGCACTTACGAAGAGCGGATAGAAGGTTCTCCCTTGACCTTCAGGGGTGGCGGAGCCGGCCTTGAACACCTTCTTCCCGTCGATGCCCCACGCCGTCTCCATCCGGCGCAACCGGGCAAGGCCCGCCTCCGACACGTTCGGCGAGTCCAGGGCAGACGAGTACCAAGCTGCGGCCGGGGGCTGACGAGGCACCATGGCTCCCTAGGCCGCGTGGTCAGAGCAGATCTGGAAATCTCGGAGGAAGGAAGGAGAGGCGCAAGAAAGGGGATCTGAGCAGCAGCCCGAGAAAGCAAGAAGCAGGGCCTAGGCGGATGCCACTCCTTTATCAACTCGCGCGGTTGCTGAGGCGCCCACGTCCAATCAACCGCCATGCGGCGCCCAAGGCCACAAGCTGTTAGGGCCCGTGGCGCTTCGCTCTTGCCCTTCCGCCTCCCTGCACGGCCAAGTCTGGGCGCGCCTTAGGCCCGGGGGCTACTGTCGATGTTCTGGGAACGGGGGTCCCCAGACTTGCCTGCCTGCGGCCTGCGGCGTGGCTCAAAGGGGGGCCCAGCACGGCCCATCTTCACCAACACAAACCCAAGACCCTCGCGATGGGCCAAGCCTCATGAGGCGGACGACGCGAAGCCTCCTTAGGCACGGCCTCGTCAGGCTGGCTCATGAGGAGGCGGAGAGATCAAGGCGGGGTACCTCACGAGGAGCCCGTGACGCAAGCCATGACGACTCAGGGCGCCAGGCGGGTGCCAGCCCGCGCAGCGTCCTCCTTTCCTCTTTGGTGCAAAGGGGGCAAGCGCAGCCGCGGAGTACCGACGCATCAGGCAAAGGTTGCCATTTCGGTGCAACGAGACCAAGACCAGGAGGACTACGAGACGGAGGTCACCGTGGAGCCCAAGACGACGTCATCACCAGAGCTTTGCGCAGGCGAAGACTACTTTTGTCAGGATAGTTGATACTTGCTGTCCCCCTTCAAATTAGCCCGCCATTGTTGGCTCCCTTCCCGCTCAATATTTGGGAAGAGGACCAGGGCCTCTATAAAATAGGACCAGCCACCCACACAGCATGGGGGTTCCGATTCGGTCGGTCGAGAGAGAGAGAGAGGGAGAGAAAGGTGGTTGAACTCCTCCTAGCAGTTCATCGCCTCAGCCAAGAACAGACCCTCGCGAGGCTGTTGTTCCTTGTATTGTTCATCATCACCAGCCCAAGAGGCAATCCACACACCACACACTGGAGTAGGGTATTACACCACAACGGTGGCCCGAACCAGTATAAACCCTGTGTCTCTTGTGTTGTTCTTTCCTTAGTTCAGATCCTAGCACGGCGGAGGGGTGCAGGAAGGTAGGAGGCGAAATCTCCGTGCGCACCCCAGTGTTCGAACCTCAAGGGTCTGCCGGAACCCAAAATCCGATAGAAGCCAATGTCGATGCAGGGCGTCAGCGTGACGCAGTGAAGGCGTGACAAAGCCTGAATTTGCAGGGCGGTCCGGGCTCCGGATGCGCCGTTCGCCGAACTATGTACGGAAACTGACCGAACCACCACGCGACCATTTTTAATGTGGCCGCCATTTGATAGACTTGTGTATAGATGATGGAACAAACCAGAGTAATAATTCCTTAAGAAAAATAAACCCAACAAGCAAAATTGTTAGGATTAATAGCACCTGGTTTATTTGTTGTAGCATTCCAAAGAAAAGCGACTCCCAAAATCGGGAATCGATCCGCACACCCATTGCCTGATGAGCGATAAAGCGATGGCCTGGTCATGCTGGCAAAGGTTGGCTTGCCGAGGCGAAGCCCTTGGTCCAGCTAACGTGACGAAGCTGGTCGGCTGGTGACGCCGAAGTCACCGGAGTATGTTGATGAAGAAATTGCCAAGTCCTCGGTCTAGCCGAGGTGACGGAGCGGGCCGGTGAGGAGTTGTTGTAGCAGCCATATCAGCCGAGGTGTTGAAGTAGTTCGGCATGATGGACATTGGCTCGAAGAAGCAACAGTGCGGCCATGCCGACCCAGGTCATAACTTGTGACGCGACCAATGCTGGTTTGATGAAGTGACCATGCGGCGATGCCGGTGCGCCCGCTCCGTGTAATCTGTGGGACAGCGATATTGGTGATGATTTATCCTTCGCGATGCCGAACTCTTGTTTGGCTTGCCGAGATGATGATCCGAAGAAGTTGAGCTCGGCTCAACAAAGTGACAACGTGTCTAGTGCAGGTCGGCAGCCTTGGAACAATATTGCCGCACTGGTTTGACACCAGCATGATGATGAAGATGACCTCAGGGGAGGCTTAAAATTTTATGGGCACGTGTTTAAAAACAACGCACAATACCCTAGAAGAGAATTCCTCCAAAAAGGTTGTCCAATATCACGTTCATAAAGAAACATGAATTCGGGTCGGATCCGTATTCACGCAGAAAACAGATCCGAAAATTGGTCCACTCATCGGAAGGTTCCCGGAGTTTGAACCATCGGATCGAGCTGAAATTTGGAGGGGTGGTAGATATGGGAATTCTGCAGTAGATGAACGGTTGGATCTTCCAAAGGACCACCAAGCTGGGCTATGGAGACCACTCCCTAAAATCGTCCAGATTCCCGTCCAGATTTGACAGGGCTCCGGTATATCGTAGATTGTCGAAGATTCCTCCATCGGAACTCGACAAAATTTTGCATGGCTGTTGTAGACATAATTACGCACTATTCCACTGAAGCAATCGTCAAACCGACGCTCGAGGAGGTGGTGACAGAGGATACAAGTTCACTGTCCATAAAAATAGCACGGCCGCCCGAGGGCAATGTTGACGTTGAGCCCTCGAGCTCCATGGATAATTCCTCTATGATCATGATAGAGATCAGAGTTGATGTTGAAGAAGGCCACTGTCCGAACATGAAGATCGGAGATGGAGCACGGTCCTCAGTCGAGCCAAGGTGACCAGTTGAGCCAGCGACGAAGATGCCGGCGTCGCAGTTGATCTGCGGGCGAGCCATTGATCCTTTTGCCGATCACACATCGGAACTCTCAATGAAAACACCAATGTCGGTGTCAAAACCGACGTATCTCGGGTAGGGGGTCCCGAACTGTGCATCTAGGATCGATTGTAATAGGAGACATGGGACACGATGTTACCCAGGTTCGGGCCCTCTTGGTGGAGGTAACACCCTACGTCCTGCTTGATTAATCTTGATGATATGAGTATTACAAGAGTTGATCTACCATGAGATCGTAGAGGCTAAACCCTAGAAGCTAGCCTATGATCATGATTGTTGTATATATCTATCGACTAGCCTGACCTCGGTTTATATAATGCACCAGAGGCCTAGGATAACAAGAGTCCTAGCCGAATACACCGGTAGGGAGAAGTCCTTGTCTTGATCGCCAAGTCTTGTGGAATCTTCCTTGTATGCGGTAGCTGTCCGAACTGGCCGATGAGTATACGGCCATGGGGGTCCTCGGCCCAATCTAACAGATCGGGAGATGACGTGGTGAGTACCCCCTAGTCCAGGACACCATCAACGACCATTACACATATTATTCTTCTCAACTCTTATAGCTTGATGTACCACATCTTGTATTGTATCATAAGGAAACATCTCCACAAAATCTAATATTTCATCATTCAGCCCATGTAAAAATCTTGCCATTTTCGCCTCGTCACTTTCACGGGTTCTTGTCCGAATTAGCGGCACCTCCATCTCTTTATAGTACTCCTCAACAGTGTGGGAACCTTGAGTGAGCCCCTGCAACTGCTTGTACAATTGCCTCTCATAGTATGATGGAACAAAACAGCGCCTCGTGACTTCCTTCATAAAAGTCCAGCTGCGGATATGATTATAGTCGGACATCAACCGATCGTCTTGCAGCTGATACCACCATGTAAGAGCATAACCAGAGAACTCCATAATAGCAAGATCAACTCTCTTGGCTTCAGAAAAACCATGGATGCGAAAGATTTGATCACACTTCTCTTCCCACTCAATATATGCATCCAGATCCTCTTTTCCCGTGAATGATGGCACATGTAGCTTCACTCTTGCTTGGTTGTCATGGTCATCCTGATCACGATGGTCATAATGATGGCCATTGCGACCAAAAGCAGCACCGCGCGCGAGGTGGGGAGTAGGGTTCATAGTCCCCCATGCCTTCATCTTTGTCACCATGCTCGGCGAGATCTTCAAGGAAGATGGCATCACCATCATGTGTCGCTCGTCGCCGGTGATCTGCAGCAAACCCGGGGGGGGGGGTCATGGCCTCGCCCGTGAGCTTCTCCTTCATGCAGCCCACCCTCATGGGGAGCAGCAAAGTCGCCACGCCTCCGTTCAGCACCAATAGCAGGGGCTCCGTGGGCAGCAGCTCCTGCCGCTCTTCCACGACCAACATGACGATCGCCGTTCCCTTGACATTGCCAGTTGTCGTCAGCCAGCGAGGCAGCGGAGCTGTGTTGGTGTTGATCCCCATTACCTACGATAGGAAGACGACCACCGAACATCCTTCGCATAGCTGCAACTATACTCTCCTCAATCATATCACCAAGTGCTGCGCGAGTTTTTGGAAGAGCATCTTCCACATGTTGATGTCCATGTACACTCGAGTTGGATCCTGTCATGTTAACTCTTCGAAACAAGTGGAAATTAAAAATATATGTGGAAAACACTCAGCTCACCTTCTTGCTTACCCAATTTCTAATGATTCCTTGGCGACTGTGCGGAAGTAGCAAATCAGGAGTGGACGGGCGAATGAAAGGAAGGAAGCTGACGATTTCTAGGTGGATCTGGGTGGGGTAAAAAGGGAGGGCTAGTGCTGAGATCTAATCGATGCAAACCAAATGAACAAGAAAAAATTTGTAGATCCTTGCACCACGTTTGAGCTACAACACTTGCCACTTCAACTTCTGAAATTTCTCACCAAACTGAACATGATTGCACAATTGCTCAACACTTTCTCTTCTATTTTTTTGCTCTTTTTGACTCTTTTTCGCTTTTTTCTCTCTTATTTTTTTTGCAGCACAATAGATCAAACACAAAGACTCAAAGAAAAACATCAGCAACTTTGGATAGAACTTCGTGCAAACACAAAGAGGAAAGCAAACAACTAGATCTCAGCAATAAAAGCTTGGATTTTTTTGTGGCTTTTTTTGGCTTTGGACTCTAGGACGGGGAGAAACCGAACTAAAAAGGATAGATCTAGTAACAAAGATACATATCCTAACGTGTAAACCTTGCTCTGAATACCAGATGATGCGACCCCGTCTTCGGAGAACAGGGAGTACAGGGGCAGGTCCGATCTTCACGGCGTAGGATCGATAAACGGATGGGGATAAGTAGCTGCAAGCAGCCGCAAAATAGAAAATAAGAGATTATGACCCGACGAGGAGGATGCTCACCGAAGCTTGCAACCCGAACATTCACCGATCAACAACCCGCAATACTACCCCACACAACCACGCTCAAAGTCGTGGAGCACGGGATAGGTGCAATCCGCAAGGGAAACCATGAACTCTAACCCACACAGCACGATCTAGTCGTGGAGCACGAATTAGGAGCAATTTCTCAAGGAATCACGAGAATAAGGATAACAAGAGCTCTCCAATCTCAGGAGGAGTCTATGTCTTTGGTCTTTGATAGAAATGGCAAAAGTCCCCAACGAAGGGAAGAGCTAGCCTATTTATAATCGGGACAACCCCACTGGATAGGTGTGAAAGAGAACTAGCTTCTGGAACCTGCTTAGGTGTGAAAGGGAACCATCTTTGTTTGACTAAGTGGCTTCAAGACTTAATGAGGTAGCTTCTGGAATACTCTCGTTGGAGGTGGTTGGCAGTTCCCGACCAAACACTGTTCACTGGAGTCGAACAATGTTTCCTTCAGCAGCAAACTCGAGTTCTGGGAACCTTTCGCAAGTTGGAATATGTAAAGTCGTACAAAACATTGTTTCGTCAGAATTGGAACAATGTTTCTTCGACAGACAACTCATTCTTCATGAATTCCTAACTTTGTTCCTTCGCCATAAAACATTGTTTTGCACGGACTGAAATGTGTTTGGCCTTCTTCAATATTTCACCTGAGTTCAACCAACAACAAAGGAGGTGAAGGCACAACCATGATTTCATGGTCAAATGATAAACTTAAGTTAGCGTTCACCTGATCATGTATTTGCATTGCACGACTTCTTGTGATTGGACCGTTGATGATTGTTGGTGTGGTATCCATGGCTGGGATGTCCTCATCAGTCACTAAGGAACTGACACATGTTCTAACGGTCAGATTTGAAACACACGTGGTAGCTTAACTTGGGCTACAAGTAAAGCTGACTCATCCAGCTCTGGATAAGATTTCCTCTCATTGTCTTTGCTCGAAGACTTAGGATTTGGTTGAGCATCACTTCAGTCACTCTGACTTTGTTCACTTGGACCCCACTTAACAGTATGGTGGTTCCTATGACTCAACAAAGAAGAAAGGGAAACTACGAAACAGCTATGTCTTCGCACTCCATAGACTTCACGTGAATGTCTTATCGAGTCACAATCTTCGTTGTGAATATCTTCACATACCAGCATTGTCTTCAATGTCTTCACACATTTTTAGGGGTCATCTCTGGTAGGTAAACCAAATCAATGTGGGACTACTACCTGTGTTATCCTACAATTCTCACAAACACATTAGTCCCTCAACCAGGTTTGACGTCCATACTCCAAAACCAACTAGGGGTGGCACTAGATGCACTTACAGTGATGCCTAACACTCTTTGGCTATGGATGTTTTGGGCTTTGTCCTCGCAAGGATCTCTCTCTCAAATGCCTTGTAGGTGGGTTGCTCTCAAACAACAGAAGCCGTGCACTAACACCGAGCAGCCACAAATTTATGGTGTAGGGGTGGGCTATTTATAGCCAGGAGGCAACCCGACCTCATTTGTCCAAAATGACCCTAGGTCACTAAGGAACTGACACGTGTCCAACGGTCAGATTTCAAACACACGCGGCAGCTTGACTTGGGTTACAAGTAAAGCTGACTCATCTAGCTCTAGATAAGATTTGCTCTCATTGTCTTTGCTCGAAGACATAGGATTTGGTTGAGCATCACATCAGTCACTCTGAATTTGTTCACTTGGACCCCACTTAACAGTACAGTGGTTCCTATGTCTCAACAAAGAAGAAAAGGAAACTACGAAACAACTATGTCTTCGCACTCCATAGTCTTCACTTGAATGTCTTCTCAAGTCATAATCTTCATTGTGAATATCTTCACAAACCACCATTGTATTCAATGTATTCACACATTTTTAGGGGTCATCTCTCATAGGTAAAACGAATCAATGTGGGACTACTACCTGTGTTATCCTGCAATTCTCAAAAACACATTAGTCCCTCAACCAAGTTTGTCGTCAATACTCCAAAACCAACTAGGGGTGGCACTAGATGCACTTACAATCTCCCCCTTTTTTGCTGATTGATGACAAACTGGTTGAAGTTTTCCACGGGGATAAAATATGTGAAAGTTTAAGGATTAAGGCATTGTCTTCATAAGTAGCAAAAGGCTCCCCCCAAAGATGTGCATATAAGTAGTTTTGTTTTGAATGCAAATGCACATGGCAGGTTTCACTTTGTGGAGATCCTCCTCAACTTATGAAGACAATCCATCATGCATATAAAGATATAACGAAGATCGTGACATGCGTAATGAAAAATGGACGTCCGCGAAATGGCTTTATGCGGAATTTATCATCGCATCACAGAGTAGCAGATAAAGTAGCAGACGACCATCAAGTTTAAGTGTTACAACCCAAAGAACCAAATGTATCAAAAGACAAGAGTTGTAAACACTTGGCAAAAATAGTGCAACCACCCATAAGGACCCGCTTGAAGACTATCAACTCATATGCTTCTCCCCCTTTTGTCAGTAATGACCAAAAAGGTTTGAAGACATGGAGTATCTACTCGTTCCCATCAGGAGTATATGAAGGTTCAGGGTCGATGCTGGAGTTCGGTGGTGAAGAAGGGCCTGGTGAAATGTCGAGATGCAGTGTAGCCATGGTTGGTGAAGTGGCGTCGTCTTTTTCATTGATGACTCTAGCAACAACAGTTGCAGACGAAGATGAACGCTCAGAATCTTCAATGGATGGAGTGCGGCGCTAGCTTGCATTGCGTGGAGGTCTGGAATCAAATTTGAAGCCCTCTGGGAAGCCATCTTCGCGAAGATCTTCTTCAGGGCATAGTAGTGTGAGACTCTTCCAAGACCGCCGACAGGCTTCATGGGCAACGAATGAGTTCTTGGTGGGCAAGTTTCTGATGTGATTGACGTCCACCAAGATACTCTGCATCTGACACTTAAGCCAGTCATGATGCTTATCCTGCTTCTGATGTAAGGCCACAAGAAGCTCTCGGTCGTTGAGTACACGAGAACGCTTCCGAGGCCTTTGAGAAATTGTACTGTCAGTGGCTTCGGTGTTTGCATGATGGGGCACACACATATTGCCAGCCAGTGGATAAGCAGTAGTTGCAGCATTGGGGACATGAATTCCTTCTATTGGTTGCATGAAGTTTTGATGATCAACATTATGAAGATATAGAGGCTCCTTGGCAGGTTCAGGGTAGATGGCTTCAACGGACAGATCAACCTCAAGCAGAAAAACAAGATGGTTGTGCGCTGAGGGCTGATAGTCAACAGAAGAATGGAGTTTGATCAGGAGCATTACCCATGGAGCATAAAACTTCAAGCCAAATAGATCAATTCCAGATGCAGCAAGTTGTCTGATGAAGAAATCCTGGGAATTGAATCTGATGCCATTGACAATATAGATACCAAAGTCTTCATGGTTCCTTCAAGTTTGGCTTCATATGAATATCCCTTGACTGGCCATAGAGTACGCCTCAGAATATGATAAACTGTGCGAGGAAAGTACTCAAGGTATTTGATGAAGAATTCCTTGGGATATTCAGCATCTTGAGGCAATGGCTTCATCATACCGAGCATCTGACTCATATTGGGTTCAGGCCCCTGAAAGATACTCTGCGGTTCATTATTGTGAAGTTGACAACCAGGCTCATATAATTCACCTAGAGTGGGTAGGGAAGTAAGCTCAATGATGTCTTGAGCTTTGGCTTCATGGTGCACATCTGCTGTCATCCACTCAAGGATCCAGGTCTTCGGATCCCTGTTGTAGCCACGAATGTGAAGTGTGGCATAGAACTACAGCAGAAGCTCTTCATTCCAGTGCTCCTTGTCAGTGACAAACTGTAGAAGACCACCCTCCTGGAAGCAATCAAGAGCTTCTTCCAGAAAAGGCATCCCAGCAATAGCTTCACAACCAAGATGCATGTGTGGAAAGATTCGCTCTTGATTGTATAGGATGCAGGAGCAGTAGCTACGCTACTGATAGCTCCAGAATCAATCAGAAGAGATCTTTGGCTTCAAGTAAGGATTATTGGCACTGTCAAAGGAAGTATTGTGCTCCCTAAAGCTGTTCACACTGAATGATCCTGGGGAGGTGGCAACACCTGGAAGCCTTGGCAGCCTGGGCTTTGGCTTCTGAACCTGAGGCCTCTGCTAAACTTGTGGTCCGGGAGCTATTGGAGGAACCAAAATGGGCCATCTCACTGTGACAAGCTGGCCACGATCGTAGGCCTGTTCAATGGTGTGAGGCCTTGGAGATGGAATAGTGGCTTCATCATTCACAGTGGCTTTAGGTACCACATTAGCTTCAGGCTCCACATTGTCTTCAGCCATGACAACGTCATTGGCGTCAGTAATGTTGTTTGTGGCAGCCTCGGTGTGTTCAACCCCCGTTTCTTCAATAATAGGTGGGTCAGGCATAGTCACATTCTCCTCAAGAATGACTTGATTAGTGGTAGGGGGTATGGCAACTCTTTCACCTTCTCTGGTTTCTTGATCTTCATCGGCTGATGCAGCCGGAATGTCTTCGGCAGCTTTAGCTTCAGACTCAGAGACATTCGCAGTAGGGGTGGCTTTAGGAAGCACTTGACATGCTACTGAGCTTTGTTGCGCTTCCCCTTCCAGAATGATCGACATGGTGACATGTGGCCTAGGGCCTTTGCGAAGCCTGCGGAAAGCGGGCAACGCCTGTGGTGATGGAGTGGTCAGAACCATGTAGTTGTCGTCCTCAAGCACTGGAGTGGTGACTTGAGGTGGTGGAGTTCTTGGTGTCTCATCATGAATGGGGGTGTCTTGTTGAGGGCGATCGACCCATGAATCATCCTGAGCAATTGGCGTTAATGGATGACCAATGCTGATGAGTTCGATGTTCGTAAGAACAGGCGATGATACCATTTGGTGCTCAAGTTGAGGAAGGACATCATCATCTTCTACATTGCCTTCATGACCAATGTCTTCAGCTGTGATGGGGTCAACAGCTGGAACTTCTTCATCTTCATGATCCTCTGTGGAAGCAGGCATGTGGATCACAATGCGATGATCTTTGTTGGTGGTTGCTGGAAGAGCAACAGAGATGGGTTCAACAATGAGGGGCTGAGAGGCCATAGCACGCTCTTTCTTTGAAGACTTAGTCTTCAGCTTCTTCTTCGATGGTGCATCATCAGAAGCATTCTTGAGCTTGCGTTTCTTGGCTTCGGCTTCAGCTGCCCTTGTCTTCTTCAGTTCTGAAGCTACTGAGGGGACCTTAGGCTTCGAGCCTGTCATGCTGGCAGGGAAGATAATGCGAGGTTCTTCCTGCCTTGATGCTTCACTTTGGGCTTCAGCAGACTTCTTCTTTTGTTTGGAAGCCATCTTGGGGTCGATGCTAGGATGCCCAAGAGCCTTGCGCTTCTCAGCCTCATTGTGTGCTTGAACACATTTCCGCGCAAAGTACTTCATGCACTCTGAGGGAGTCCTAGATTAGGGGGTATCCAGATAGCCGGACTGTTGGACTATGAAGATACAATATTGAAGACTTCGTCCCGTGTCCGGATGGGACTCTCCTTGGCATGGAAGGCAAGCTTGGCAATACAGATATGTAGATCCCCTTCCTTGTAACCGACTCTGTGTAACCCTAGCCCCCTCCGGTGTCTATATAAACCGGAGGGTTTAGTCCGTAGGAACAACAACAATCATACCATAGGCTAGCTTCTAGGGTTTAGCCTCTTCGATCTCATGGTAGATCAACTCTTGTAATACTCATATCATCAAGATCAATCAAGCAGGAGTAGGGTTTTACCTCCATCGAGAGGGCCCGAACCTGGGTAAAAACATCGTGTCCCCCGTCTCCTGTTACCATCCGCCTAGACGCACAGTTCGGGACCCCCTACCCGAGATCCGCCGGTTTTGACACCGACATTGGTGCTTTCATTGAGAGTTCATCTGGGTCGTCATCGTTAGGCCGGATGGCGCCTTCAATCATCGGTAGCGATGCAGTCCGGGGTGAGACTTTTCTCCTCGGACAGATCTTTGTATCTGACGGCTCCGCACTGCGGGTCAACTCGCTTGGCCATCTGGAGCAGATCGAGAGTTACGCCCCTGGCCACCAGGTCAGGTTTGGAAGCATAAACCACACGGCTGACATCCACGAAGACTTGATCTTCGACGGATTCGAGCCCTTGCCGAGTGTGCCGCACGGTCACGAGCTCTACCATCGGACAGTGTTAGGGAGATCGCATCAGCGACCGCTCCGACCCTCAAATCAGAGACAGTTGCACCATCCAAGGACGGGTGGATAGACCCCGCCACGGAGGCCGCATCTTCAACGGTGATCGAGCCAAATACCGACCTTACCGTTCACGGGAGCCGTGACACCGAACTGCCGGATTCTTCCCCGACCACGGACTCCGAACCGCCTGCGCTCGTGCCTATCGAACCCGGCTGGGCGCCGATCATGGAGTTCACCTTTGCGGATATCTTTCAGCACTTGCCTTTCGGCGACATAATGAACTCATTAAGGTCTCTCTCCTTGTCAGGAGAGTCCTGGCCGAACTATGTCCGGTAGGATTGGGATGCGGATGACGAAGAAATTCGCCGCCCACCCACCACTCACTTAGTAGCCACTGTCGACGATTTGACCAACATGCTCGACTTTGACTCCGAAGACATCGACGGTATGGACGACGATGCAGGAGACGAACAGGAGCCACTGCCCATGGGGCACTGGTCGCCCACTTCATCATATGATGTATACATGGTGGACACACCCAAAGAAAACGACGACGAGGAACGAAAGGAAGCAGCGAAGGATCGTTCCCTCGAGAAGTAGTCAAGGAGGCGGCGTAAGCGCCGCTCCAAATCCCGCCTCGGCAGAAACAGCGATCATATAGACCCAGCGATAGAGCAGGGTGAGCCAGCGGATGACAAACACGGCATTGAACCACCATCCGACCACGGCAACATGGAGAATCAAACCGAATAACCCGACTCCGGTGAAGATAACAATCCGGATGACATCACACCGGACAGGCACCCGGAGCAACAGAATACCCATCAAAGGCTTGTTGCCACTATGAGGAGTCTGAAAAAGCAAGCGCGCTCCAACACGCAATGCAACACAACAAAAATCCGAATACCAAGATACACCCAAATACAGGGGTGCTGCACACCCCCTATGTTTCACCGATGAGGTGCCGGACCATGAATTTCTAGAGGGATTCAAACCCGTAAACATAGAGGCGTACGACGGAACGACAGACCCTGGGGTCTGGATTGAGGACTACATCCTCCATATCCACATGGCTCGAGGAGACGATCTCCATGCCATCAAGTACTTACCCCTCAAGCTCAAAGGGCCAGCTCGGCACTGGCTTAAAAGCCTCCCTGAAAACTCCACTGGAAGCTGGGAAGAGCTTGAGGACGCTTTTCGAGAAAATTTTCAAGGGACCTATGTCCGACCACCGGATGCAGACGATTTAGGTCATATAACTCAACAGCCCGGAGAGTCAGCCCAAAAGCGTTGGAACAAATTTCTCACTAAAAAGAACCAAATAGTCGACTGTTCGGACGCCGAAGCCTTAGCAGCTTTCAAGCACAGCGTTCGAGATGAATGGCTTGCCAGACACCTCGGCCAAGAAAAGCCGAGAACAATGGCAGCATTAACAAGCCTCATGACCCGCTTTTGCGCGGACGAGGACAACTGGTTATCCCGATGCATCACCGGCGACCCAAGTACATCCGAAGTCAGGGACGGAAACGGGAAGTCATGACGCAGCAAAAACAAGCGCTGGACAAGAAGACAACTTGAAGAGCACGGAGGTAAATGCCGGATCAGAAGCTCTCGGCCAGGTCAGCAAAAGCTGCCCTCCAAAGGCAATAGAGACGAACTGTCCAGCCTGAACAAGATTCTGGACAAACTATGTCAGATCCATAGCACCCCCGATAAACCTGCAAATCATACCCATAGAGAATGTTGGGTCTTCAAGCAGTCCGGCAAACTCAACACCGAACACAAGGGGCAGGATACACCAAGCGAAGACGAGGACGAGCCTCGCAAGCAAAGCACTGGGGAACAGAAGAAGTTCCCACCAGAAGTCAAAACAGTAAACGTGTTACACGTAATGAAGGGGAGAAACAAAGCGGCACTCCTAGAGACAAATGCCCCAGGGCCTATCACCGCGGAGTTCTTCCACTGGTCGTCTCAACCGATCACCTTTGACCATCGGGATTACTCGGCAAGTATCCGACGTGCAGGATGGGCTGCCTTGGTGTTAGACCCGATAATTGATGGATACCACTTCACACGAGTCCTGATGGACGGCGGCAGTAGTTTAAACCTGATATATCAGGACACAGTCTGCAAAATGGGGATAGACCCAACAAAAATCATCCATAACAATACTACCTTTAAAGGAGTAACGCCAGGCCCAGAAGCCCATTGCACGGGCTCCCTGCTACTAGAGTTTATATTCGGCTTTCCCGATAACTTCCGCAGCGAAAAGTTAACCTTCCACATCGCTCCGTTCCAATGTGGCTATCAAGCACTACTCGGACGCGAAGCTTTTGCTGGATTTAACGCAATACCGCATTACGCTTCTCTCATGCTTAAGATGCCCGGTCCATGTGGCATCATTACAGTAAATGGAAATATTGAGCACTCCTTGCATGCGGAAGACCGTGTGGCTGACTTGATCCGCACAGTAGACGACCTCACCAACTAGAGCATCTGACAGGTCGTTAAGACCACGGACACGGTTAGACGAGTCCGGTGCAGCTATATATAATTGATACAGATGACCATCGTGCTACACCCGTCCAGGATACAGCACAATAGAGACACAGGCGCAAACGTGCAGCAGGGACCCGTTCCAAGGATTCTTTTCAGATTAAGACCCTGCGTCAACCTTTTTTACTATCTCTTGTCGATACACATCCCCCGAATTCTCAGTACAATTGAGAAGGATGCTGACGTATTGGCATGTGGCCACGTCAGAATATTGCACGTACCTGGACACCAGGGGCTTATTACAAAGGGCACTGTTTAGCTCGGTTTACATCATAAAGACCGAATACCTTAGGGAGTGTTCGACGTCGCGAGTTTGGCCTTATATGCATCAGCTCCGAATCATGTATTTGGTCAAATGTTGGGTTTGCCCGGCTCCTGTGTTTTGCTGCCTTACGTTCCGCTCTATCGGCTAGGGCGGCACCAGGAGAACTACTACGATTGTGCCCTGGTTCATCTGGACGAGCACCTCAGTAGAGAAAGCCGAAAACTGACTGTCATGATATAGCGTGAGACTGGTCAACCACTCGATGACCTAGCAGAATCTTCGGGATTCCTCCGCCTTAACGAAGAGCCGTTTCCCGGCCAGGCATGTACGCACCCTGAATTCGGATGAGCGCGGAGCCACCAGGGGCTATATAGTAGCCCCACTGTCAAACTCCTCTGGCTAAGTGAAAGTGTTAAAGCATTGTAGTCTGATTGCCTAGTTCGCTGCGCTAGCACCTCCTTAATGGACCAAGACGTTGGATCAAGTGTGAACATGCGTCTTCTACGAGCACCCCCGCATTATATGCGTGGGGGCTGAAGCCGACGACTGCCATCTTTCAGGTTATATACATATATACATAAACGGCCGCACAGGAGGCATCATAGTACTTTCTTGCAGAAGTATAAATACATCCTTGATAAACTCAATAAAACATTGTTTTTACAATGGGAATACATGTCACTCAAACATAATATTCTTCGAGCATTGAGCCTCTACCGAACGAGTGCCTTCAAGAACTTCTTCAAAATAGTGCTCGGCAGCCACTTGGTCTATGGCCGAACCCTGCGCCGCAACGGTGGTGGCATCCATCTCCGCCCGGTATGTTTTGACATGGGCAAGGGCCATCTGTGCACCCTCTACGCACGCCGACCTCTTCATCGCGTTGATGTGCGGCACCGCACCAAGGAATTGCTGCACCAAACTAAAATAACTGTTCGGCTTTGGCCTTTCCGGCCACAGAAGATCCACAACAGACCTCATAGCGATTCCGGACAATCTATTCAGCTCGGCCCATTCGGCCAGTCGATCAGTCAATGGAAGCGGACGCTCTGGAACGTTAAATTGTGACCAGAATAGCTTGTCCACTTCGCGATCTTTTTGATCTCGGAAGTATTCGGCCGCATCGACAACACTCGCCTCCAAGTCCAGATATGCGTTTGCAGAACTCCACATCCAGTCCAAAGGGGCGTACCGAGGATCTCCAAACTTCCTCCGCAGCATAAAGGGCTTCCCAGCCGCGATATCCCCTACTTGACGCAGCTCCTCCTTCTTCGCTCTCATTGTAGAGCGGGTGTCTTTGGTCGCCATCGTGGCCTTTTCCAGGTCCGTCGCCTTCGCCCAGTTTTCTTCTTTAAGAAGCTGGTAACGGTCAGCAGCATCTTTTAACTCTACAACCATCTTGGCTATTTTTTCTTTGCTCTCGCAATGCACGGCCTGTTCGGCCCTTAACTCTTTGGCTGCCTTTAGAGCGGCCGCATTACTACTCCTTGCTTGCTCCTTGGCTCGGGCAAGTTCCGTCCGAAGGGTCTCCACGGTGGCAGCTCCATTTGCAGTCACAACATATTAAAGATACTGGCATCATGCTGCTCTTATTATCTGACAATCACGAGAAAAATCACTCACCCTGTGCCTCGTCAAGCCGCTTGTTAACAAGCACGATGTCGGCATCTGCCGCATGTCGTGGTTCTAACTCTGACAGTGATGTAGGGGGTGAGTATGGAGAGGCGAGATCCTAGCTATAGGGAAGTTGTTACATGCGAGGTTTACGAGTTCAGGCCCTTCTCGGAGGAAGTAATAGCCCTACGTCTCGGGGTCCGGAGGCGGTCGACTGGATTATGCGTGTATAGGTTACAGGGGTGCGAACCCTTCCTACTGAGGAGGGGGGTGGCTTATATAGAGTTCGCCGGCCCCCTCCTGCCCTCAGTAATGCAGGTTTTAAAGTACATTTAAGATTGGGCGTTACTGGTAACGCCTCTAATAAAGTGCTATAATGACCATGAAGACTACTTAACGGCTGACCGTTTGCCTACAGAGCGACTGCTGATCTCCTGGCGGTCGAGTGATAGCTTCTTGGTCGAGTGATAGCTTCTTGTTCGAGTGTCTTGAGCCCGTCGAGTGGGACGCCTTCAAGTCGATTGAAAGGTGATTTCTCCCAGGGGTGTCCTAGAGTAGGACTCTTGGGTCAGGCCCGTGTCCCTACCCTAGGTACATGTCTTCATCATTAGCCCCCGAATGGATCGAGGTTAGAGTGGGGAAAGAGTTGGAGATCTTTCTGACTGGTTCTTCGGGCTATGTGAGCGCCTCGTTTCGGGACAATCGTCACGGATGACGTTGCCAACCTTTTTCAGTCGCCTTGATCCATTCCAGGCCTTCCGTCGAGTGAATGTCTTTGTTTGTGCCATACCGAGTGCCGGCGCGATCGGGGTCTTCTGTTTTTTAGCAAGTTGTTCTGCGGCCCGCGGATGTCGCGGGATTTGGATTTTGGGAAGCGCGCGGGACGGGAGCGGCCGCAGTAATCGGAAGCGATAAAGCGGAAGTTCCTCGATCTCCGCGTCGCCTTTTTCGCCACGTACTGCGCGCGCGTCTGTTGCGGGATTTGACTGGATGACCTGGGCCTACCGGCCAGCCACTCAGGAGCGGCCCCTTATAAGTTGCCGGCTCGGGGTTTCTAAGCCGTGCGCTCTCTTCTGCTTCCTTCTTTCTTTCTTCCTCTCTTCCTTCGTCAGCCCTCCTGCGACCCTCGGCCGTACCCTAGCGCCGCGAGCCCGTGCGAGATCTCCCCGACGACAATGGTGAAGGGCAAGACCACTGCTTTGGAGCGCGCGAAGAAGGCGGCGGCGGCGGGGAAGGGGAAGAAGTCTTCGCGAGGTGGATCTTCGTCCCGGACCACCCTGCCCAAGGGTTGGATTCAGGGTGATTGGATGCCATCGGTGCTCCGACAAGAAGACCTCGACGACATGGTCGAGGGAGGAGCCATTCCCCACGAGGCCACGCGTCTCCCGGGGAGGGAGATCGAGCCGCAACCCCGCGACGGTGAGTGCGTGCTCCTCGCCACCCACATCGACCGAGGGTTTTCTCTGCCTCCCCATCCGTTCTTCCGGAGTTTCTTGAATTTCTTCAGAGCGCAGCTCCATCACTTTACCCCCAATTCCATAGTCTACCTTGCCGCGTTCATTTCCATGTGTGAGGCTTTCCTGGGTTGCCGCCCGCATTGGGGGCTTTTCAAGCATATCTTCACTTGCCGCTCCCAGTCGGTGAAGAAGGACAAGTCGAGTGACGAGAAGACGCGAGTTATCCAGTTGTGCGGGGGTCTGGCGATCCAGACGAGGGGGAAGAGCTGTTTCCCCTCTATCACCTTCCCGGAGTCGGTCCGCGGCTGGCAGTCGACCTGGTTCTACTGCCAGGACCAGGCGAACCCCGGGCAGTCGACCGGTCTTCCTCCTTTTTCACTCGACCGAGCCGAGAAGCCTATCTCTCTGAAGGTCACGACGGAGGAAAGCGCCCAGGTCAAGGTATTGGCGGGTCGAGTGGTTGAACTTGTCCGTGAGGGGGTGACCGGGATGGACCTGTTAGAGGTCTTTCTCCAGAGGCGCATCCAACCGGTCCAGGCGCGAGACCATCCGATGTGGCTGTATTCTGGCCTTGACGACACCACTCGGATCCACCCGGAGGAGGTCACCGATGAGATGCTGGAGGGGTGGTTGTCAAGCATCACGGGGAATAAAGACAACCCCCGAGGAGCCAGAAGGGTGATTCCACTCGACCACTCATATGAAGTGGATCAGGTATGTTTTTGTGTCGGATATCTGATCTTCTGTATTAGTCTTCTTTGTGTAAGTCGACTGACTTTCGTCCTGTCCGTTGTCTTCCAGGCTACCACTGAGATGTACTCGACGCCCAACGGAGCCCAAGGGCCGACCGAGGAAGGCAAGGGGAGTGGAGGCGAGAGCGGGGACGACCAGGTCAAGTGGGAGTCCGACGGTGAGGGAGAGGAGGGCGACGACATCTTCTCCAGTGAAGAGGAGGAGGAAGATGAACCCTCCCGCCCGGAGGGACGATCCAATCTCGCCCACGATCCAGCGCAGGAACGTGGCAAGGCGACCGCTCCTGTCGGGCAGTCGTCGAAACGCCCTCGGACTTTTTCTCCTCCGCCGACCGGGAAGGCTCCCAAGCACCCACGAACGGCGCCATCTAAGCCGCCCAAGGCCTTGCCCAAGATGAAGATAGCTGTTCCCACCATTTCGGGGTAACAATAACACTTGCTTTCCTTTGTCGACTGTGGATGGATCCTTGGTCGATTCCCTGGGCCAACTGACTAATCTTTTCTGATTTGTAGTGGAGCAACTTCTGAGGTCTCTGCCAGGAACGACGACCAAGAGATGGAGGACGCTGTCACCTCCAACCCTGGTACGATCACTGCCGTCCTGCTTACGAGTCGACTGAAGCGTTGGTCGATTGAATGTTTTCCTTGCAGCTCCTCCTCATGTTATCGACCTCCCGGACGACGACGACGACGCACCATTGAGGGTGAAGAGGAAGAAGAAGGTGTTGGCTGGCAAGACTCCGCAATCCACTCCCGCGCCTGAGGCTGCAGTTCGGGATGATGGCGAACCCACTCGGGCTTCCATGACCTTCGCTGTTCCTTTGACGAGTGTGCAGCCTTCAGCGTCGACTGCAGACCCGTCTTCGCTTTTTGCTGCGTACCCTGTCCCTGAGGACCAAGCGGCTGCTGCGAAGGAGGCTGTACGCCAGGCTGGAGTCATGATGGAACAGGTAAAAGTGGCTCGGGAGGCTTGCCAGGCGGCTTACAACGCAAGCTCGGCTCTTTAGAGCAATGTCCAGGTCAGTCGACTTCAACACTTGATCTGTTTTGGTATGTCCTTTGAAGATTCTCTTTCCCGAAGGTCTTTAAGTTTGTACACCCACTGGGTGTGTGTGTTTTTTTTGACGAGTGGGGGCACGCTAAGTGCACCCACTGGGTGTAGTCCCCGAGACTACCGTCGGCTGTTGGCAGTCGGCTGTAGTCTTTAAATTGAGTCATAGTTGAATCTCTTCGCTCTGTCTGATCGGGCCATGTCGAATGGAACGGTATCCCGTCGACTGCGGGCAGTCGACGGCTTTCTCTCTCTTCTCTTTTTTTTACTGGGTGTAGGCTTATTATCTCTTAGCTACTCGGAAGCAACTTGTCTTTGACTCGACTTCAGGGATCGGTCGGGTGGCCTTTGACTCGACTTCGGGGGTCGGTCGGGTGGGATAGGAACCGGTGGGGGCACGCTAAGTGCACCCACTGGGTGTAGTCCCCGAGACTATGGTGGACTGCTGGCAGTCGACCGTAGTCTTAGTGTTTACTGCCTTTGTTGCTTTTTCCTTTTTACTGAAATTGTAACTCCTCCTCTCTGGCTTCAGAAATCTTGTGATCTTGGAACCCACTTGGCTGACTTGGAGAAGCAGCAAATTCAAATGAAACTTGATCTGGAGCTGGCCAGGACGGAACTGCAGACAGTCAGAGATGGCGCCGCAGGTAAGACGCCTTTGTCAACTAGTTAGTATTTCTTCGCTTTCTCCGACTCAATCATCGTTTTTGCAGAAACACTGAAAGAAGCTCTAGCGAAGAAGGATCAGGACTTGGCTGCTGCCCGCAAGGAGGCTGAAGACAAGACCGCTCTGGCCGCACAGAAGCTATCTTCGGTCGACCACTTAGAACAAGAAAATACCAAGCTCAGGACTGCTCTGAATGAAGCCAACAGGGAGTGTTCACATTGGAAGAAGGAGAACCTCACCCTGAGCGAGAAGCTGGAAGGCCTCGCTCGCGAGAGAAACGACCTGGAGAGCTACTTGGGGGACCTCGCGAAGAAGTTGTACCTTAAGATTGAAGGTGCGCATTTAGTTCCGACTGGTTTTTGAGTCGACTCATTCTGTGAAAATTGTCTTATCCTTGAATCTTGTATGCAGAGCTTTGCCAGAATTTTGAAGAGGAGACCAGTCGAGTGGAGCCGAGCTTGGACCCTGTTAACTCTCTTGTGAAGGACGAGGCCGCAATGAACGTGCTCCGTCTGGAGTCTCGTGTTGACGGCGTCATGGATTACTTGGCTAGACTGAAGGTTGCCATGACGCGGATCGACCCGACACTTTGGCCAGAATCTACGCTCCAGAATGATCTCGAGTCTCTGATGACTCGACTCAATGGAATCCCTGACCGAGTGCAGGAGTGGAAGAAGTCTTCAGCTCGGTGTGGCGCTGACGTGGCTCTGTCCCTGGTCCGCATCCACTGCAAGGAGGTGCGGGAGGAGAAGCTGGCCACCATCCAAGTCGCCAACACGAGGAAGCACAACTTCCAAGACTTCATGGAGACATTCATTGCTGCTGCTACCCGCATCGCAGATGGGATCGACTTGGATGAGTTCGTCGCCCCTGCCAGTCCTCCTCCTCCTGAGGAATGAAAAAACTTGCCTCGGGATGCCGAGTGTATTTTGTAATCCGTTGAACTCTGCCTTAAATTCGCCTCGGAATGCCGAGTGGAAGTGTAACAGTTTTAACTCTGCCGAGCTGTGGGCTCGAGTACTTTGATCTGAGGTCTCTCGGATCTCTTAGGCTTTATTTGAACTTGATTTGTCGTTGAATCTCTTTGTGGATGACCCGTCGAGTGGGAGGTTTGCTCACCACTTGGTAGGATTTTTAAACTTAGGCGAGTGCTGACCGCAGTTAAGTCTCTTCGTAGGAGAGCTTAGGCGAGTGCTGGACTGTAGCTAAGCCCCCGAGTGGGAGGTTTGCTCTCCACTCGGTAGGATTTTTTAAACTTAGGCGAGTGCCGACCGCAGCTAAGTCTCTTCGTAGGAGACCTTAGGCGAGTGCTGGACTGTAGCTAAGCCCCCGAGTGGGAGGTTTGCTCTCCACTCGGTAGGATTTTTTAAACTTAGGCGACCGCAGCTAAGTCTCTGCGTAGGAGAACTTAGGCGAGTGCTGGACTGCAGCTAAGCCCCCGAGTGGGAGGTTTGCTCTCCACTCGGTAGGACTTTTTAAACTTAGGCGAGTGCTGACAGCAGCTAAGTCTCTTCGTAGGAGAGCTTAGCGAGTGCTGAACTGCAGCTAAGCCCCCGAGTGGGAGGTTTGCTCTCCACTCGGTAGGATTTTTTAAACTTAGGCGAGTGTTGACCGCAGCTAAGTCTCTACGTAGGAGAACTTAGGCGAGTGCTGGACTGCAGCTAAGCCCCCGAGTGGGAGGTTTCAGCTTCCTCCTCCTCTTGAGGAATGAAAAAACTTGCCTCGGGATGCCGAGTGTATTTTGTAATCCGTTGAACTCTGCCTTAAATTCGCCTCGGAATGCCGAGTGGAAGTGTAACAGTTTTAACTCTGCCGAGCTGTGGGCTCGAGTACTTTGATCTGAGGTCTCTCGGATCTTTTAGGCTTTATTTGAACTTGATTTGTCGTTGAATCTCTTTGTGGATGACTCGTCGAGTGGGAGGTTTGCTCTCCACTTGGTAGGATTTTTAAACTTAGGCGAGTGCTGACCGCAGCTAAGTCTCTTCGTAGGAGAGCTTAGGCGAGTGCTGGACTGCAACTAAGCCCCCGAGTGGGAGGTTTGCTCTCCACTCGGTAGGATTTTTTAAACTTAGGCGAGTGCCGACCGCAGCTAAGTCTCTTCGTAGGAGAGCTTAGGCGAGTGCTGGACTGTAGCTAAGCCCCCGAGTGGGAGGTTTGCTCTCCACTTGGTAGGATTTTTTAAACTTAGGCGAGTGCTGACCGCAGCTAAGTCTCTGCGTAGAAGAACTTAGGCGAGTGCTGGACTGCAGCTAAGCCCCCGAGTGGGAGGTTTGCTCTCCACTCGGTAGGATTTTTTAAACTTAGGCGAGTGCTGACCGCAGCTAAGTCTCTTCGTAGGAGAGCTTAGGCGAGTGCTGGACTGCAGCTAAGCCCCCGAGTGGGAGGTTTGCTCTCCACTCGGTAGGATTTTTTAAACTTAGGCGAGTGCTGACCGCAGCTAAGTCTCTGCGTAGGAGAACTTAGGCGAGTGCTGGACTGCAGCTAAGCCCCCGAGTGGGAGGTTTGCTCTCCACTCGGTAGGATTTTTTAAACTTAGGCGAGTGCTGACCGCAGCTAAGTCTCTTCGTAGAAGAGCTTAGGCGAGTGCTGAACTGCAGCTAAGCCCCTGAGCGGGAGGTTTGCTCTCCACTCGGTAGGATTTTTTAAACTTAGGCGAAACGGGTTCGCGGCTAAGTCGCCCACTGGGGGTTCTCGTATGTAAACAGAAGTGATAGCAATCATTGGAACACTCTTGACTTTGATAAAAATGGCTGCGGAAGTTTCTCTTATTACATCTTTATGGGAAGGAACTTAAGTGTAAAAGGGGCGGAGTAGTTCCGCATTCCAAGCTCGCGGCTCGTCGATCTGGCGATCAACATTGTAGAGGTGATACGCTCCGTTGTGGAGGACTCTGGTGATGATGAAGGGGCCTTCCCAAGTAGGAGCAAGCTTGTGAGGTTTCTGTTGATCCACTCGGAGGACCAAATCTCCTTCTTGGAAGGCTCGACTCTTCACATGTCGGGCATGGAATCGACGCAAGTCTTGCTGATAAATGGTCGATCTGATCATGGCCATCTCTCTTTCTTCTTCCAGGAGGTCTACTGCGTCTTGCCGAGCCTGTTCTGCTTCGTCTTCGGTGTAAAGCTCGACTCGGGGAGCGTTGTGAAGGAGATCACTTGGCAGAACGGCTTCGGCTCCGTAAACAAGAAAGAATGGGGTTCTTCCAGTCGACCGGTTAGGGGTGGTCCTTAATCCCCACAAAACTGACGGAAGCTCGTCGACCCAGGCACCTGCTGCGTGCTTGAGATCACGCATTAGCCGAGGCTTTAGTCCTCTGAGGATCAGACCATTTGCCCTTTCAGCTTGTCCATTCGACTGGGGGTGGGCGACTGACGCATAGTCGACACGAGTGCCTTGAGAGGCGCAAAAGGCTCTGAACTGGTCTGAATCGAAGTTTGACCCATTGTCAGTAATGATGCTGTGAGGGACTCCATATCTGAACGTTAGTCCTCTAACGAAACTAATAGCAGTGCTAGCATCGAGGTTCTTGATGGGTTTAGCTTCAATCCACTTGGTAAACTTGTCGACTGCCACAAGCACATGGGTGAATCCGCTCCTGCCTGTTCTCAGAGGGCCGACCATATCCAGTCCCCAGACAGCGAAGGGCCAGACGAGTGGAATGGTCTTCATGGCTGATGCGGGTTTGTGGGACATGTTGGAGTAGAACTGACACCCCTCACACTTGTCAACTATCTCCTTTGCCATCTCATTCGCTCTTGGCCAGTAAAATCCCGCTCGGTATGCTTTGGCCACAATGGTCCGGGAGGACGCATGGTGACCGCAGGTCCCCGAATGGATCTCATCAAGAATCATTTGACCTTCTTCCGGAGTTATGCACTTCTGACCGATTCCAGTCGCGCTTTCTCTGTACAACTGCCCCTTTATGACCGTGAAGGCCTTGGATCGGCGGACGATCCGTCGAGCCTCTTCCTCGTCCTCTGCGAGCTCTTTCCTTCGAATATATGTGATGTATGGTATCGTCCAGTCGGGAGTAATGGCCAAGACTTCCATGATCAGGTCGACCAGAGCAGGAACTTTGACTTCAGTCGGATCTGTGGCACTTTTAGGTTGTGGGGCTTCTTCTGTGAAAGGATCCTCCTGGACTGACGGCGAGCGGATGTGCTCCAAAAACACATTGCTGGGAATGGCTTCTCTCTTGGAGCCTATCTTTGCCAGATCATCGGCTGCTTGATTTTTGAGTCGGGGGATGTGATGAAGCTCTAACCCCTCGAATTTCTTTTCTAGCTTTCTCACTGCATTGCAATAACCAGTCATAGCTGGACTTCTGACGTCCCACTCCTTCATCACCTGATTAACCACCAAATCTGAGTCGCCATAGACCATGAGGCGACGGACGCCGAGTGAAATGGCCATGCGCAACCCATACAAAAGTGCTTCATACTCTGCTTCATTGTTGGAGGAATCGAAGTGAATCTGGAGAACATATCTGAGCTTATCTCCTCGGGGGGAGACTAGAACTACCCCAGCACCGGAACCATTCAGCATCTTAGATCCATCAAAGAACATGGTCCAGTGCTCCGAGTGAACTTGAGTCGGAAGCTGCTGTTCAATCCACTCGGCGACGAAATCTGCGATCGCTTGGGACTTAATAGCCTTCTTTGCTTCAAACCTGATATCTAAGGGAAGGAGTTCAATCGCCCACTTGGCCACTCGACCAGTTGCATCTCTGTTATGCAGTATCTCTGACAGTGGGGCGTCGCTGACGACTGTAATGGAGTGGTCAGAGAAGTAATGTGCAACCTTTTTCGTGGTCATGTAAATCCCATATACAAGCTTCTGGTAGTGAGGGTATCTTTGTTTTGAAGGAGTCAAAACTTCAGACAGATAATAGACTGGGCGCTGAACTCTGAAGGCCTTTCCTTCTTCTTCCCGCTCGACCGTGAGTACTGTACTGACAACTTGTCCTGTGGCCGCAATGTACAGCAGTAGAGGCTCTTTGCTGATTGGGGCAGCAAGCACCGGCTGGGTGGAGAGCAGAGCTTTGAGTTCTCAAACGCTGCGTCAGCTTCTGGAGTCCACTCGAACTTGTCAGACTTCTTCATCAGTCGGTAGAGAGGCAATGCCTTTTCACCGAGGCGAGAAATGAATCGACTCAACGCGGCCAAGCAACCTGTAAGCTTTTGGACATCGTGCACGCGCATAGGATGCTTCATCCGGAGTATGGTGCCAATTTTCTCAGGATTGGCGTCGATCCCTCGTTCGGAAACGAGAAAACCGAGTAACTTTCCGCCTGGAACTCCGAATGTGCATTTTGATGGATTGAGCTTGATATCATACCTCCTGAGGTTGGCAAAAGTTTCGGCAAGGTCAGCTCGCAGGTCGGAACCTTTGCGTGACTTGACCACAATATCATCCATGTATGCCTCCACATTCCGACTGATTTGAGTGAGTAAACACTTCTGAATCATTCTCATGAACGTGGCTCCGGCGTTTTTGAGGCCGAACGGCATAGTGACATAACAGAAGCATCCGAATGGGGTGATGAAAGCTGTTTTGATTTCGTCGGGTCCATACAGACGGATCTGATGGTATCCGGAATAAGCATCTAGAAAAGACAATCTCTCGCACCCCGCAGTCGAGTCGACTATTTGGTCGATGCGAGGGAGAGGAAAATGATCTTTCGGGCAGGCCCGATTGATATGTTTGAAATCAATGCACATGTGAAGTGACTTGTCCTTCTTGGGGACCATGACGACATTGGCGAGCCACTCGGAGTGGTAAATTTCTCAGATGAACTCTGCTGCTAAGAGCCGAGCCACCTCCTCGCCAATGGCTTGCTTCTTCTGGACGGCGGACCGCCGAAGATGTTCCTTCACAGGCTTGAATTTTGGGTCGACCTGTAGACGGTGCTCAGCCAGCCCCCTGGGAACTCCAGGCATGTCGGAGGGTTTCCATGCGAAGATGTCCCAGTTCTCATGGAGGAGCTGGATGAGCGCTTCTTCCTATTTGGAGTCAAGCATCGTTGAGATGTGAGTCGGGGCAGCATCGGGGTCGGTCGGGTGAACGTTGACTGTTTTTGTTTCACCGGACGACTGAAAAGCTGATTCTGAAGCAGGCTTCTTGGCTCGTAGCAACTCGCTTGGGTCGGCAGTCTTTTGGTACTCTTGCAGCTCGACCACTGCCATCTGAGCATCTGCAATCTTTGAGCCCTTCTGAAAGCACTCTTCTGCCTTCTTCCGATTGCCTGTGATAGTGATCACACCTTTGGGGCCAGGCATCTTCAGTTTGAGGTACACGTAACATGGCCGGGCCATGAAGCGTGCATAAGCTGGCATGCCCAAAATGGCGTGATAAGCACTTTGGAAGTCCACGACCTCGAATGTCAATTTTTCCTTGCGGTAATTCTTTGAATCACCGAAAACCACATCAAGAGCGATCTGGCCGAGTGATTGGGCTTTCTTCCCAGGAATGACTCCATGGAAACTCATGTTACTGGTGCTGAGTCTAGACATCGGAATGCCCATTCCTTTCAATGTTTCAGCATATAGTATGTTCAGGCCACTGCCTCCGTCCATCAGGACTTTAGTTAGTCGAGTGCCTTCAACAATTGGGTCGACCACCAAAGCTTGCCTCCCAGGGGTGGCAATGTGCGTCGGGTGATCAGACTGGTCGAATGTGATGGCAGTCTGGGACCACTTCAGGTAACTGGGTGTTGCCGGGGCAACCATGTTTACCTCTCGGTTAATGACTTTCAGTCGACTTTTGCTTTCGACATCGGCAAAAATCATCAGGGTGGAATTGACTTGGGGGTATCCATCATCACTGTCTTCCTTATCCTCAATTCTGTCCGACTCTTTTCCTTGTCCTTGGACTGTTTTCCTTGGAACTACTAGATCCGGAGCCGGCACTGTCGAGTGGTATGCTTTGGGTAAATGAAATTACCCTCTTCATCCTTCTTGGTGTGGATGTGACATGGCAGATCCAAAACATCGTTTCCATCTTGATCCTTGACTTTTTTGGGCTTCCAGATGCCCTTGGGTTTTCCCTTGAAGCTTCCCTGGGCTACGACCAGGGCCTCCCCAGGAGCGGCCGGCTCGGCCTTCCGCTTCTGCTTCCGACTAGAATTGCCTCCAGTTTCCTGGGCGACTGCTTTCTGCTTGCCACTCCGGAGTCGATCTTCGTCTTCTCCGTTAGCATACTTGGTGGCAATCTCCATCATCCGATTCAGAGACATCTCTCCAGTTCGACCGAACTTCAGATTCAACTCTCGGTATTTAACACCTTCCTTGAAGGCACAAACTGCTTGATGGTCCGGCACGTTCTCAACCGAGTGATGCAGTGTGATCCACCTCTGGATGTATTCCCTCAGAGTTTCATTCGGCTTCTGCACGCAAGACCGCAGCTCGGTTAGGCCTGCGGGTCGCTTGCATGTTCCTTCAAAGGTTGTGATAAACACTCGGGAGAGGTCCTCCCAAGTGTAAATGCTGCTGGGTGCCAACTGATTTAGCCATGCTCTGGCCGATCCCTCTAACATGAGAGGCAAATGCTTCGTGGCCACCTCGTCATTGCCACCGCCAATCTGTACAGCCACTCGGTAATCTTCGAGCCAGGTGTCAGGCTTAGATTCACCGGTGAACTTGCCGGTTCTAGTCGCCAACTTGAAATTGGGAGGTATCACTGCGGCTCTGATGGCTCGACTGAAACACTCTGGCCCTGAAGCGCGTACTCTGCTGCTGGCAGGAGCATCTCTGTTGTGGCCTTCTCGATGAGCTCTGTTCCTGTTAACCAAACCTTGAACGAGGATGGATCTCACATCAAAGCCTGGGTCTCTGGGGTCGACTGGAATCCTCTGCCCAACGCTATGAGGGCGTCTGTCATCTTGCCGTCGAGGCGCATATGACCCACTCCTCGGGGGAGGGGTTGGCACTCGACGTCGATCATCACGGTCGAATCGGTGATCATACTGTTCATTCCTCCTGTACTGATCATGCTGGCCACCACGTCCCTCATGCCTCGGGGGCGATCTCGGGCTGTGAGCTGACTCGACTGTATCTGTTACGACGGGCCGACTGTGGATCCTATTCCGCGACTGAGAGACAGCGGAATTCTGGTCTCCCGCCGCCCGGAGCAATGCTTTGATCTGTAACAAGCCCCTGCCAGCCTCCGACTGGGAGGGCTGAATCGATTCTGCTATACGGGCCGCGGCGGCCAGATTCTGAACTGGGGTTCGATATACCTGCGTCGGCGGGAAGAGCTGGCGTCGACTAGACTCGGGATCCCACTGACGCGCTTCCTCGTCGAGTGCTCGCTGGAGATTCTCCAGTCGAGTGCGCTCGGCCAAGTTGGCCAAACGCGCGTCCTCCAAGGCCCGGGCCTCGGGGGTCTCTCCGACGATAGGAGTGCGGAGCGCGTCCATGTTCCGGCGGCGAGGCTCCTCTCGCTGCAATGACGTGAGAGGTTCGGGGAGATATTCGTCATGGGGATGCGACGGATCGCCCCCACCCGCGCCTCCGTCAGTGCGAGGGAAACCAGGGGGACTGTGTGTCCCATCGACCGCCAGAACCTCGGCCGCTGGATCGCTGCTGTCGCACTCGGATGCGGTCTCCACGGAGCCAGTCGACAGATCGAGCAGGCCGTAGAGGGATTCGACGGGCTCGATGGCCGCGACTTGCGGGGCTGCCGATTGGCGGGCCACGGCATGCCTCACCCACCGCTGAAGTCTTGACCGACCAGAGCGCTTGCGCTGGTGGGAGACATGGCGGGGAGACGATACGGGGGCCGACCCATATTGG
Source organism: Triticum urartu (assembly GCF_003073215.2). NCBI lineage: Eukaryota > Viridiplantae > Streptophyta > Magnoliopsida > Poales > Poaceae > Triticum > Triticum urartu. The sequence continues at coordinate 245,661,671 of NC_053022.1, read as the reverse complement.
GTCGACAGTTGCCGCAGGAGGACGCCGCGAACGCATGCGCGGAAATGTGTCGCACCGCGGGCGGGGAGCGCGTCGATGTCGAGCTGCGCCTCCTGAAGCCAGGCAGAGTCGTCGACGATGAAGGTGAACGCGCCGAGGCGGATCTCGCGGCCCTCCACCAAAACTCCGCAAGAAAACATGATCAAAGGGATCGAGAAAAATCACAACTTCTCCAACTAAGCGCTAAGATTCTAGCCCCACGGTGGGCGCCAACTGTCGTGGTTCTAACTCTGACAGTGATGTAGGGGGGTGAGTATGGAGAGGCGAGATCCTAGCTATAGGGAAGTTGTTACACGCGAGGTTTACGAGTTCAGGCCCTTCTCGGAGGAAGTAATAGCCCTACGTCTCGGGGCCCGGAGGCGGTAATAGCCCTACGTCTCGGGGCCCGGAGGCGGTCGAACGATTATGCGTATATTACAGGGGTGCGAACCTCACTAACTGAGGAGGGGGTGGCTTATATAGAGTTCGCCGGCCCCCTCCTGCCCTCAGTAATGCAGGGTTTAAAGAGTACATTTAAAGATTTGGGCGTTACTGAAACGCCTCTAATAAAGTGCTATAATGACCATAAAGACAACTTAACGGCTGACCGTTGCCTACAGAGCGACTGCTGATCTCCTGCGTCGAGTGATAGCTTCTTGTCAAGTGTCTTGAGCCATCGAGTGGAACGCCTCAAGTCGATTGAAAAGGTGATTTCTCCCAGGGTGTCTAGAGAAGGACTGGGTCAGGCCCGTGTCCCTACCCTAGGTACATGTCTAGGTACATGTCTTCATCACCGCATCCAGTTGCCGCCTTAGTTTGGCAAACCCATCAGTTCGGCTAGCCACCGGAGCTTCAATCACCTGCACATAAAGGCGGTCTGGTTATTACCTGGGACTATGATCCTGTGTTTGCCGCCGTTTTCGACGACAACCAGAGTCTCAGGGGCTACTCTCTACACGGGGCACATCTAAAAATGTGCGGTACTGTCAAAAATGTACATCATTTTGCGTACCTCAAAACCTGTCAGTAGACTCATAAATGCTTCATGCAACCCGCTTTCGGCAGATGAAATCCTTTCAATCACCGTACCCATCAACGTGCGGTGCTCTTCTGAGATAGCCGCTTGCTCTAGTAGATCCCTCAGTACGTCCGACTGTACACCAGACGATGGCGGACTCTTTCGGTTGCTCTCTTCAAGAGCCGGATAATGAGGACTTTGGGTGGCCATAGGATTACCTTCTGGCCTTGCCGGATCAGGAGAAACCCTCCGTGACGACACCTCGGGGTCACACACCTGATGAGGCGGTATGGCAGGGGGAGGCATTTCGCTCTCCGTCATCTCTGGAAGAAGATCCCCTGAAGACGAGCTCTACTAAGAAGGGCTAAGATCCGAACTGCGAGATAAATGCTTCGGTTATCTTCCTCAAAAGTAAGGCGAGATATTTTCATTATTAAGTACCCTTTTACTTACAGCTCGGTGGAGGGCAGATCCCCTTGAGGGCATAGTGCGGCCGGGGTAGCCCCCGGGGCAGGACCCTCCGGCGAAGATTTCTTCCCCTGTTTGGAGACCATTGTGTCCGGGTCCTCGGAGGCGGTCCTCTTCCTTCCCTGGGGAGAGATAGTTTCAGTCCCTCCTCCCCGGCTAACCTCCTTCACGAAGGCGCTAGCCTCCTTGTTCCCCCCTTTATCTTCTCCTGAGGGCGCTTGATAAGGCGCGATCTCCAGCATCCTGGTTAGCACGGGACTTGGTGATGTCTTAGGGAGGGGGCCCGGACACCTGATCAACTTTGCCTTCGCTATACAATCCTGGTCAAAGAGCGGCTTTTTTAGGGCGACATTGCGATAAATAAACGTATAGTGTGTCCGGATGCGGGGCTACTTACTTGGGTATCCGGGCGATTGCAGCTCAGACCTGCATCCTTAGTGATGTCCGGACACATTATTTGTGGTCCGAAGAACAATTTGTACATCTCCTCGGGCGTCATACCGAGGAAGTGTTGAATAGCACGCGGTCCTTCCGGGTTGAATTCCCACATGCGAAGGGGCCGGCGTTTGCAAGACTGGACTCGACGAACTAGCATAACTTGCACTACCATAACCAGACTGAAATCTCTCTCAAAGAGATCTCGGATACAGCTTTGTAGTATTGGCATGTCCTTGGCTGGACCCCAGCTCAGCCCCCTGCTGATCCATTACATCAATTGTGGTGGGGGACCTGAGTGAAAGGCAGGGGCAGCTACCCACTTGGCACTTCGGGGAGCTGTGATGTAGAACCACTCCCGCTGCCACAATCCGGACACCTTGTCGGTGTACAAAAAGAGGGGTACACTTTTTTGTACCCCTATAATTGTGCACGGGCAGTCTGAGCCACGGGCACCACCACACCAAGCAAGGCAAGGGAGGTGAGCCAGGGTAAGACCAAAGCTCGAGAGAACCACGACACCAAGACCAAGACCACAAAGAACAAAGGGGACGAAGCGGACTCCCCCGGCAAGATCCTTGCCGGGAGACAGTTCTAGCAGCCCCGGCAAGACCCTTGCCGCAGCGACTCGTCCCGCGCCTACGGAGCGAATCACCCTTGAGTCCACTGCCCCTAAAGGGCAAGGATTCAGGAGACATCCCCGTGGCAATATGCAGATCTTTGTGAAGACATTCAAGACCGGATATGCACTAAGGAGACGACAACCCTTGGCGGGATCCCAGCCGAGGAAGACCACAAGGCCCCTGGCAAGCGCCTTGCCTGGGATGACAGCAGGCGCCTCCGCAAGACCCTTGCCGGGGCCCCGGCAAGGCCCTTGCCGAGGACACCCGCAGGGCCACCATCAGGCCCACGCCGACTGAGCCTCCACCACCGCATGCATGCAGCTGCCAACCCAACCAGCTGGGCAGGCACCTGCATGGCGGCATGCAGATCTTCGTGAAGACCCACCACTGCGCCACCTCAGCTGCCTACCTACCTACGTGGCATCGCAGGCGTCGCTGGCCAGGGCACGTGTCGACACAAGAAGGAGCGGCGATGACGGACGAAGCAGATCTCTCCCCCGTCCCCGATAAAGCAAGGACACCTAAGCAGGACGCATTAAATGCGCCTTGTCATGTAATGCGAGGGATAACCTCGCATCACTGTTCCCTTTCCACCTCCTGTGTGCCACCGTGGCCACCCCTTATCCTATAAAAGGAGGCCCGAGGCGACCAGGAGAGGGATTCGGCTTTTTGGAGCTCCTCACGCCCCATAGCTAGCTCAAGAACATCAATATACAATCCACCAAAGCAGGAGTAGGGTTTTACGCATCTTTGTGGCCCGAACCTGGATAAACGAACTGTGGGCTACCTATTAGATCAGCTCTTCCCACGACCCCGCGCCCCGCTAACCGTAGTAGGGATTCTTGTGATCCCATAGGTGTTGCTCAACCCCGACATCTTTGGCGCGCCAGGTAGGGGGGCGCAGTTGTGAGAATCGGCTTTAGCAGTCAGTTCGGCGCTTCTTCATCATCATGGCGCCCAAGAAGAAGGCGAAGGTGGCGGTTGGCCAGTCCGAAGCCGGACAGCCTGTCCCGACGCGGGCGAGCAGCGGGCCGGTCGCAGAGAGGACCCCGGGCGCTGCTCGCGAACACCAACACCATCCCAGCAGCCGGAGTTTGGGAGGCGGCGATGTTTGTGCGCCTGGTAATGGGCCACATGTCGCCAAATCCAAAGGCGGAGCCAATTCCCTCGCGGGTGGAGCAGGGCCTTCCAAGGTCATCGCCGCCCCGCCCGAAGGCGATGCGAGGGCCTCCAAGACTCCCACGCCGGCATCAACAGCGTGCTCCTCCCGGGCAGCGCACGACGAACGGCGTAATCACGCTGAAGATCCCGGGCGTCGCTGCGGGAAGAGCCCCGAGCGCCACTCCCGGGACGTAGAAGACCTGCCCACTCGCCGGGGCGCTGGTGAAAATGGCATGCGACCATGGGGTCATGATAGAGCTCCTTCTGACATGGTCAGAAGTCGAAGCGCGTCGCGATCCGTGCAGGTTTCGCTGCCACCGACGCCAGCAGAGGCCCTGGCGCACGCGCAGTTGCTCCTCGACTTTCCTCCCACCACGGGGAAACTCAACGAATGGAGAGCCACTATCCGAAGCCTTGTTGCGGTGGCCAACAAAGACGAACCAAGTCCGGTGGGGCCCCCGGGTCGACGCTCCGATGAAGTCCCACGGACCTGTGGCGGAAAAGCCGGCGGCGCCGCGACCACGGTGCCTTCGCCTCTTCCCCATCCGGTACCGTGGATGCCGGCTCGTCGCGACGTCATGGGCGACGCCATCTCCATAGCATCGTCTGACCCGCGGACCCACTGTGACCAGCGCCAAGTTCTTCCGAAACGAGCCCATGAAGACGCTCGAACCACTATCGAGCGCCGGCATGTAGCGCGCCACCAATCAGACAGGCGAGCAGGGCCTGCTGTGAACCACCCGGCCCCGGAGAGCCCTGGAGGCCTACCTTACGAGATAGGCTGTCCGGCTTTTACCCGTGAGCTGCGGCAGTTCCAGTGGCCCACTCACCGCACCTTCAAACCTAACGTTGGCGAAAAGTACAGCGGCAAGACTCACCCGTCTGAGTTCCTCAGCATCTACACCATCGTGATGCAAGCCGCCGGAGCCCGCGATGATAAGGTTCTTGCGAATTACTTTCCGTTGGCTCTTAAACCCAACGCCATGTCGTGGTTGATGCACTTGCTGGTAGACTCTATTTCCTCCTGGTCAGATTTGTGCCATGAGTTTGTGGGCGCCTTTACTGGAGGTCACCAAGCCCATGGCCAAGCAAGCGACCTGCACGTCATTCCCCAGAAGGGAGGCGAGAGTCTGCGCAAGTATATACAGAGGTTCAGCCGGGTACAGTACAATATCCCTGATGTTCACCCTGCCGCCATCATCAGCGCGTTCCATCAGAACGTGCGTAACCGCAAGATGCGTGAAGAACTGACAATGAACAAGGTGAAAGATGTGGCAGAACTCTATGTTCTTGCTGACAAATGTGCCCGAGCTGAAGAGGGACGGAAGTGCCCCGGCGAAGATGCCGGCGTGGAAACCGACTCCTCAGATGAGGATACTGTCGCCCCGGCGAAGAAAGGCCGGCGCCGCAACAGGAAGCGCAAAGGTAAAGCTGTGCTTGCCATCGAGGGATCTGGAGACTCCGGCTCCACCAAGAAAACCAAGGCAGATGACCCCGGCAAGGAAATTGCCGGATGTGTCGCCTGCCGGGCCTTGGCGGCTGCTGAGAAGCCAGGAAACTCCGAAAAGCAATACTGCAAGATCCATCGCACCAAAGGCCATGATCTCCAGAACTGCCGACAGGTTGAGCTCCTTGCTGAGAAGCAGAGGGCTGAATATGAGAGGCGGGACAAGGAGAAAGGCCAGGACGGTGCTGAGGGGTCCGGCAAGAAGCGTGACAGCCAGGCGGGCCGTCGCAGCAAAGATAAACAGCGGGAGAGGCCCGCCCGGGGCCGTGACAAAAAGCCAGAAGACGATGGTCACGAAGAGGACGATGAGTCTGGTGACCAAGGGTTTCAGAAAGCTACAGAGGCCATGTGCGTCGATGGCGGCGCCTCGCTGCATACCTCTCACCGCCAGCTTAAACAGTGGGCGCGTGAGATTACAGCGGCGGAACCGTCGTTTGATGCCCAAAGGCCGCTGAAGTGGTCCAGCACACCTATCATTTTTGACACTGAGGATCACCCTGATCGCACTACTGCGGTCGGGTGCTTTCCATTGTTGGTTTCACCAACAATACGCAACCTCAAGGTGACAAAGATGCTAGTCGATGGCGGGGCTAGTCTGAACTTAATCTCGCCTGCCGTGATCGAGAAATTGCAGATTCCTGACGGAGACCTTGAAGAGACGGGCACGTTTCAGGGGGTCAACCCGGGAAGAAGTCAACCAAAGGGGAAGGTCACGCTGCCCGTGCCCTTTGGAAGTGATCTGAACTACAGGACAGAAAGGATCGTGTTCGATGTTGCCAAGATCCCCTTGCCCTACAATGGGATCCTTAGCCGCCCAGCGCTGGCCAAGTTCATGGCGGCGTCACATTACGCCTACAACACCCTGAAGATGCCAGGACCTGTGACGATCATGACCATCCCCTCCGACAAGAAGGATGCGCTAATTTGCACTGACCAACTCTACCAACAAGCAGTTGCAGCAGCCGCAGCTGCTAAGGCGCTTGCTCCTGCCACTGGAGCCCCGGGAAGGCAAAAGAAGAAGACCGGTGAGACCTCAGGCACCCACTCCGGCAAGTGCACCTCTTCGGAGTGTAGCGCTCCCGTCGAGGACGTGCCAGAGAGCTGCGCCGACATAAACAAGAAGCCCAGGGCCACACCGCCGGGAACCAAGAAGGTTTCTGTCAAGGAGGATGGCACGGGAGGAGCTTTTACCATAAGCTCCACCCTTGACGACAAATAGGAAGACACGCTCGTCACCTTCCTGCGGGCGAATGTTGATGTGTTTGCCTGGCAAGCATCCGACATCCCCGGCGTTCCCAGGAAGGTGATTGAGCACCACCTTGCTGTCTTTCCTCTTGCACGACCCGTCAAGCAGAAGGTCAGA